>NW_028116961.1:0-67822 GCF_964273445.1 Streptopelia decaocto | reverse complement strand
CCTTCAAAATTTTCCAGTTTTTTTCCCAATTCTTCCCATTCCCATTGAAACTTTTCAAATCCCTCTCAAAATTGTTGAAATCCTGTTGAAAGTTTGAAACTTCTCTCTAGAATTTTCAAAATCCACGTCCACATGTTTACAATTTCAGGTCAAAATTACTAAAATTCCAGTTGAAATTTTTTCAAAGTCCCTTCAAAATTTTCCAATTTTTGTCCCAATTCTTCCCATTCCCATTGAAACTTTTCAAATCCCTCTCAAAATTGTTGAAATTCTGTTGAAGCTTTTAAAATTCTCTCTAGAATTTTTCAAAATCCACTTCAACATGTTTACAATTTCAGGTCAAAATTGCTAAAATTCCAGTTGAAATTTTTTCAAAGTCCCTTCAAAATTTTCCAATTTTTGTCCCAATTCTTCCCATTCCCATTGAAACTTTTCAAATCCCTCTCAAAATTGTTGAAATTCTGTTGAAGCTTTTAAAATTCTCTCTAGAATTTTCAAAATCCACGTCCACATGTTTACAATTTCACGTCAAAATTGCTAAAATTCCACTTGAAATTTTTTCAAAGTCCCTTAACAATTTTCCAATTTTGTCCCAATTCTTCCCATTCCCATTGAAACTTTTCAAAATCCCTCTCAAAATTGTTGAAATCCTATTGAAAGTTTGAAATTTCTCTCTAGAATTTTCAAAATCCACTTCAACATGTTTATAATTTCAGGTCAAAATTGCTAAAATTCCAGTTGAAATTTTTTCAATGTCCCTTAAAATTTTCCAATTTTTGTCCCAATTCTTCCCATTTCCCATTGAAACTTTTCAAATCCCTCTCAACATTGTTGAAATCCTGTTGAAAGTTTTGAAACTTCTCTCTAGAATTTTCAAAATCCACTTCCACATGTTTACAATTTCAGGTCAAAATTGCGAAAATTCCAGTTGAAATTTTTTCCAAGTCCCTTAAAAATTTTCCAATTTTTGTCCCAATTCTTCCCATTCCCATTGAAACTTTTCAAATCCCTCTCAAAATTGTTGAAATTCTGTTGAAGCTTTTAAAATTCTCTCTAGAATTTTCAAAATCCACTTCAACATGTTTACAATTTCTGGTCAAAAATTGCTAAAATTCCAGCTGAAATTTTTTTCGAAGTCCCTTCAAATTTTCCAATTTTTGTCCCAATTCTTCCCATTCCCACTGAAACTTTTCAAATCCCTCTCAAAATTGTTGAAATTCTGTTGAAGCTTTTAAATTCTCTCTAGAATTTCAAAATCCACTTCAACATGTTTACAATTTCAGGTCAAAATTGCTAAAATTCCAGTCGCAATTTTTTCAAAGTCCCTTAAAAATTTTCCAATTTTTGTCCCAATTCTTCCCATTCCCATTGAAACTTTTCAAATCCCTCTCCAAATTGTTGAAATTCTGTTGAAGCTTTTAAAATTCTCTCTAGAATTTTCCAAAATCCACGTCCACATGTTTACAATTTCACGTCAAAATTGCTAAAATTCCAGTTGAAATTTTTTCCAAGTCCCTTAACAATTTTCCAATTTTTGTCCCAATTCTTCCCATTCCCATTGAAACTTTTCACACCCCTCTCAAAATTGTTGAAATTCTGTTGAAGCTTTTAAAATTCTCTCTAGAATTTTCAAAATCCACTTCAACATGTTTATAATTTCAGGTCAAATTGCGAAAATTCCAGTCCCAATTTTTTCAAAGTCCCTTCAAATTTTTCCAATTTTTGTCCCAATTCTTCCCATTCCCATTGAAACTTTTCAAATCCCTCTCCAAATTGTTGAAATTCTGTTGAAGCTTTTAAAATTCTCTCTAGAATTTTCAAAATCCACGTCCACATGTTTACAATTTCACGTCAAAATTGCTAAAATTCCAGTTGAAATTTTTTCAAAGTCCCTTCAAAATTTTCCAATTTCGTCCCAATTCTTCCCATTCCCATTGAAACTTTTCAAATCCCTCTCAAAATTGTTGAAATCCTGTTGAAAGTTTGAAACTTCTCTCTAGAATTTTCAAAATCCACGTCCACATGTTTATAATTTCAGGTCAAAATTGCTAAAATTCCAGTTGAAATTTTTTCAAAGTCCCTTAAAAATTTTCCAATTTTTGTCCCAATTCTTCCCATTCCCATTGAAACTTTTCACATCCCTCTCAAAATTGTTGAAATTCTGTTGAAGCTTTTAAAATTCTCTCTAGAATTTTCAAAATCCACTTCCACATGTTTACAATTTCAGGTCAAAATTGCGAAATTCCAGTTGAAAATTTTCCAAGTCCCTGAAAAATTTTCCAATTTTTGTCCCAATTCTTCCCATTCCCATTGAAACTTTTCAAATCCCTCTCAAAATTGTTGAAATCCTGTTGAAAGTTTGAAACTTCTCTCTAGAATTTTCAAAATCCACGTCCACATGTTTACAATTTCAGGTCAAAATTGCTAAAATTCCAGTTGAAATTTTTTCAAAGTCCCTTAAAAATTTTCCAATTTTTGTCCCAATTCTTCCCATTCCCATTGAAACTTTTCAAATCCCTCTCAAAATTGTTGAAATTCTGTTGAAGCTTTTACAATTCTCTCTAGAATTTTCAAAATCCACTTCAACATGTTTACAATTTCACGTCAAAATTGCTAAAATTCCAGTTGAAATTTTTTCAAAGTCCCTTCAAAATTTTCCAATTTTTGTCCCAATTCTTCCCATTCCCATTGAAACTTTTCAAATCCCTCTCAAAATTGTTGAAATTCCGTTGAAGCTTTTAAAATTCTCTCTAGAATTTTCAAAATCCACGTCCACATGTTTACAATTTCAGGTCAAAATTTCTAAAATTCCAGTTGAAACTTTTTCAAAGTCCCTTAAAAATTTTCCAATTTTTGTCCCAATTCTTCCCATTCCCATTGAAACTTTTCAAATCCCTCTCAAAATTGCTGAAATCCTATTGAAAGTTTGAAACATCTCTCTAGAATTTTCAAAATCCACATCCACATGTTTATAATTTCAGGTCAAAATTGCTAAAATTCCAGTTGAAATTTTTTCAAAGTCCCTTAAAAATTTTCCAATTTTTGTCCCAATTCTTCCCATTCCCATTGAAACTTTTCAAATCCCTCTCAAAATTGTTGAAATTCTGTTGAAAGTTTGAAACTTCTCTCTAGAATTTTCAAAATCCACTTCAACATGTTTATAATTTCAGGTCAAAATTGCTAAAATTCCAGTTGAAATTTTTTCAAAGTCCCTTCAAAATTTTCCAGTTTTTTTCCCAATTCTTCCCATTCCCATTGAAACTTTTCAAATCCCTCTCAAAATTGTTGAAATCCTGTTGAAAGTTTGAAACTTCTCTCTAGAATTTTCAAAATCCACGTCCACATGTTTACAATTTCAGGTCAAAATTACTAAAATTCCAGTTGAAATTTTTTCAAAGTCCCTTCAAAATTTTCCAATTTTTGTCCCAATTCTTCCCATTCCCATTGAAACTTTTCAAATCCCTCTCAAAATTGTTGAAATTCTGTTGAAGCTTTTAAAATTCTCTCTAGAATTTTCAAAATCCACTTCAACATGTTTACAATTTCAGGTCAAAATTGCTAAAATTCCAGTTGAAATTTTTTCAAAGTCCCTTCAAAATTTTCCAATTTTTGTCCCAATTCTTCCCATTCCCATTGAAACTTTTCAAATCCCTCTCAAAATTGTTGAAATTCTGTTGAAGCTTTTAAAATTCTCTCTAGAATTTTCAAAATCCACGTCCACATGTTTACAATTTCACGTCAAAATTGCTAAAATTCCACTTGAAATTTTTTCAAAGTCCCTTAACAATTTTCCAATTTTTGTCCCAATTCTTCCCATTCCCATTGAAACTTTTCAAATCCCTCTCAAAATTGTTGAAATCCTATTGAAAGTTTGAAATTTCTCTCTAGAATTTTCAAAATCCACTTCAACATGTTTATAATTTCAGGTCAAAATTGCTAAAATTCCAGTTGAAATTTTTTCAATGTCCCTTAAAAATTTTCCAATTTTTGTCCCAATTCTTCCCATTCCCATTGAAACTTTTCAAATCCCTCTCAACATTGTTGAAATCCTGTTGAAAGTTTGAAACTTCTCTCTAGAATTTTCAAAATCCACTTCCACATGTTTACAATTTCAGGTCAAAATTGCGAAAATTCCAGTTGAAATTTTTTCCAAGTCCCTTAAAAATTTTCCAATTTTTGTCCCAATTCTTCCCATTCCCATTGAAACTTTTCACATCCCTCTCAAAATTGTTGAAATTCTGTTGAAGCTTTTAAAATTCTCTCTAGAATTTTCAAAATCCACTTCCACATGTTTACAATTTCAGGTCAAAATTGCGAAAATTCCAGTTGAAAATTTTCCAAGTCCCTGAAAAATTTTCCAATTTTTGTCCCAATTCTTCCCATTCCCATTGAAACTTTTCAAATCCCTCTCAAAATTGTTGAAATTCTCTTGAAGCTTTTAAAATTCTCTCTAGAATTTTCAAAATCCACGTCCACATGTTTACAATTTCACGTCAAAATTGCTAAAATTCCAGTTGAAATTTTTTCAAAGTCCCTTCAAAATTTTCCAATTTTTGTCCCAATTCTTCCCATTCCCATTGAAACTTTTCAAATCCCTCTCAAAATTGTTGAAATCCTGTTGAAAGTTTGAAACTTCTCTCTAGAATTTTCAAAATCCACTTCAACATGTTTCCAACTTCACGTCAAAATTGCTAAAATTCCAGTTGAAATTTTTTCAAAGTCCCTTCAAAATTTTCCAATTTTTGTCCCAATTCTTCCCATTCCCATTGAAACTTTTCAAATCCCTCTCAAAATTGTTGAAATTCTGTTGAAGCTTTTCAAATTCTCTCTAGAATTTTCAAAATCCACGTCCACATGTTTACAATTTCAGGTCAAAATTGCGAAAATTCCAGTTGAAATTTTTTCAAAGTCCCTTCAAAATTTTCCAATTTTTGTCCCAATTCTTCCCATTCCCATTGAAACTTTTAAAATCCCTCTCAAAATTGTTGAAATCCTGTTGAAGCTTTTAAAATTCTCTCTAGAATTTTCAAAATCCACGTCCACATGTTTACAATTTCACGTCAAAATTGCTAAAATTCCAGTTGAAATTTTTTCAAAGTCCCTTCAAAATTTTCCAATTTTTGTCCCAATTCTTCCCATTCCCATTGAAACTTTTCAAATCCCTCTCAAAATTGTTGAAATCCTGTTGAAAGTTTGAAACTTCTCTCTAGAATTTTCAAAATCCACTTCAACATGTTTATAATTTCAGGTCAAAATTGCTAAAATTCCAGTTGAAATTTTTTCAAAGTCCCTTAAAATTTTTCCAATTTTTGTCCCAATTCTTCCCATTCCCATTGAAACTTTTCAAATCCCTCTCAAAATTGTTGAAATTCTGTTGAAGCTTTTAAAATTCTCTCTAGAATTTTCAAAATCCACGTCCACATGTTTACAATTTCAGGTCAAAATTGCTAAAATTCCAGTTGAAATTTTTTCAAAGTCCCTTCAAAATTTTCCAATTTTTGTCCCAATTCTTCCCATTCCCATTGAAACTTTTCAAATCCCGCTCAAAATTGTTGAAATTCTTTTGAAAGTTTGAAACTTCTCTCTAGAATTTTCAAAATCCACTTCAACATGTTTATAATTTCAGGTCAAAATTGCTAAAATTCCAGTTGAAATTTTTTCAAAGTCCCTTAAAAATTTTCCAATTTTTGTCCCAATTCTTCCCATTCCCATTGAAACTTTTCAAATCCCTCTCAAAATTGCTGAAATCCTATTGAAAGTTTGAAACATCTCTCTAGAATTTTCAAAATCCACATCCACATGTTTATAATTTCAGGTCAAAATTGCTAAAATTCCAGTTGAAATTTTTTCAAAGTCCCTTAAAAATTTTCCAATTTTTGTCCCAATTCTTCCCATTCCCATTGAAACTTTTCAAATCCCTCTCAAAATTGTTGAAATTCTGTTGAAAGTTTGAAACTTCTCTCTAGAATTTTCAAAATCCACTTCAACATGTTTATAATTTCAGGTCAAAATTGCTAAAATTCCAGTTGAAATTTTTTCAAAGTCCCTTCAAAATTTTCCAGTTTTTTTCCCAATTCTTCCCATTCCCATTGAAACTTTTCAAATCCCTCTCAAAATTGTTGAAATCCTGTTGAAAGTTTGAAACTTCTCTCTAGAATTTTCAAAATCCACGTCCACATGTTTACAATTTCAGGTCAAAATTACTAAAATTCCAGTTGAAATTTTTTCAAAGTCCCTTCAAAATTTTCCAATTTTTGTCCCAATTCTTCCCATTCCCATTGAAACTTTTCAAATCCCTCTCAAAATTGTTGAAATTCTGTTGAAGCTTTTAAAATTCTCTCTAGAATTTTCAAAATCCACTTCAACATGTTTACAATTTCAGGTCAAAATTGCTAAAATTCCAGTTGAAATTTTTTCAAAGTCCCTTCAAAATTTTCCAATTTTTGTCCCAATTCTTCCCATTCCCATTGAAACTTTTCAAATCCCTCTCAAAATTGTTGAAATTCTGTTGAAGCTTTTAAAATTCTCTCTAGAATTTTCAAAATCCACGTCCACATGTTTACAATTTCACGTCAAAATTGCTAAAATTCCACTTGAAATTTTTTCAAAGTCCCTTAACAATTTTCCAATTTTTGTCCCAATTCTTCCCATTCCCATTGAAACTTTTCAAATCCCTCTCAAAATTGTTGAAATCCTATTGAAAGTTTGAAATTTCTCTCTAGAATTTTCAAAATCCACTTCAACATGTTTATAATTTCAGGTCAAAATTGCTAAAATTCCAGTTGAAATTTTTTCAATGTCCCTTAAAAATTTTCCAATTTTTGTCCCAATTCTTCCCATTCCCATTGAAACTTTTCAAATCCCTCTCAACATTGTTGAAATCCTGTTGAAAGTTTGAAACTTCTCTCTAGAATTTTCAAAATCCACTTCCACATGTTTACAATTTCAGGTCAAAATTGCGAAAATTCCAGTTGAAATTTTTTCCAAGTCCCTTAAAAATTTTCCAATTTTTGTCCCAATTCTTCCCATTCCCATTGAAACTTTTCACATCCCTCTCAAAATTGTTGAAATTCTGTTGAAGCTTTTAAAATTCTCTCTAGAATTTTCAAAATCCACTTCCACATGTTTACAATTTCAGGTCAAAATTGCGAAAATTCCAGTTGAAAATTTTCCAAGTCCCTGAAAAATTTTCCAATTTTTGTCCCAATTCTTCCCATTCCCATTGAAACTTTTCAAATCCCTCTCAAAATTGTTGAAATTCTCTTGAAGCTTTTAAAATTCTCTCTAGAATTTTCAAAATCCACGTCCACATGTTTACAATTTCACGTCAAAATTGCTAAAATTCCAGTTGAAATTTTTTCAAAGTCCCTTCAAAATTTTCCAATTTTTGTCCCAATTCTTCCCATTCCCATTGAAACTTTTCAAATCCCTCTCAAAATTGTTGAAATCCTGTTGAAAGTTTGAAACTTCTCTCTAGAATTTTCAAAATCCACTTCAACATGTTTCCAACTTCACGTCAAAATTGCTAAAATTCCAGTTGAAATTTTTTCAAAGTCCCTTCAAAATTTTCCAATTTTTGTCCCAATTCTTCCCATTCCCATTGAAACTTTTCAAATCCCTCTCAAAATTGTTGAAATTCTGTTGAAGCTTTTCAAATTCTCTCTAGAATTTTCAAAATCCACGTCCACATGTTTACAATTTCAGGTCAAAATTGCGAAAATTCCAGTTGAAATTTTTTCAAAGTCCCTTCAAAATTTTCCAATTTTTGTCCCAATTCTTCCCATTCCCATTGAAACTTTTAAAATCCCTCTCAAAATTGTTGAAATCCTGTTGAAGCTTTTAAAATTCTCTCTAGAATTTTCAAAATCCACGTCCACATGTTTACAATTTCACGTCAAAATTGCTAAAATTCCAGTTGAAATTTTTTCAAAGTCCCTTCAAAATTTTCCAATTTTTGTCCCAATTCTTCCCATTCCCATTGAAACTTTTCAAATCCCTCTCAAAATTGTTGAAATCCTGTTGAAAGTTTGAAACTTCTCTCTAGAATTTTCAAAATCCACTTCAACATGTTTATAATTTCAGGTCAAAATTGCTAAAATTCCAGTTGAAATTTTTTCAAAGTCCCTTAAAATTTTTCCAATTTTTGTCCCAATTCTTCCCATTCCCATTGAAACTTTTCAAATCCCTCTCAAAATTGTTGAAATTCTGTTGAAGCTTTTAAAATTCTCTCTAGAATTTTCAAAATCCACGTCCACATGTTTACAATTTCAGGTCAAAATTGCTAAAATTCCAGTTGAAATTTTTTCAAAGTCCCTTCAAAATTTTCCAATTTTTGTCCCAATTCTTCCCATTCCCATTGAAACTTTTCAAATCCCGCTCAAAATTGTTGAAATTCTTTTGAAAGTTTGAAACTTCTCTCTAGAATTTTCAAAATCCACTTCAACATGTTTATAATTTCAGGTCAAAATTGCTAAAATTCCAGTTGAAATTTTTTCAAAGTCCCTTAAAAATTTTCCAATTTTTGTCCCAATTCTTCCCATTCCCATTGAAACTTTTCAAATCCCTCTCAAAATTGTTGAAATTCCGTTGAAGCTTTTAAAATTCTCTCTAGAATTTTCAAAATCCACGTCCACATGTTTACAATTTCAGGTCAAAATTGCTAAAATTCCAGTTGAAATTTTTTCAAAGTCCCTTAAAAATTTTCCAATTTTTGTCCCAATTCTTCCCATTCCCATTGAAACTTTTCAAATCCCTCTCAAAATTGTTGAAATTCCGTTGAAGCTTTTAAAATTCTCTCTAGAATTTTCAAAATCCACGTCCACATGTTTACAATTTCACGTCAAAATTGCTAAAATTCCAGTTGAAATTTTTTCAAAGTCCCTTCAAAATTTTCCAATTTTTGTCCCAATTCTTCCCATTCCCATTGAAACTTTTCAAATCCCTCTCAAAATTGTTGAAATCCTGTTGAAAGTTTGAAACTTCTCTCTAGAATTTTCAAAATCCACTTCAACATGTTTCCAACTTCACGTCAAAATTGCTAAAATTCCAGTTGAAATTTTTTCAAAGTCCCTTCAAAATTTTCCAATTTTTGTCCCAATTCTTCCCATTCCCATTGAAACTTTTCAAATCCCTCTCAAAATTGTTGAAATTCTGTTGAAGCTTTTCAAATTCTCTCTAGAATTTTCAAAATCCACGTCCACATGTTTACAATTTCAGGTCAAAATTGCGAAAATTCCAGTTGAAATTTTTTCAAAGTCCCTTCAAAATTTTCCAATTTTTGTCCCAATTCTTCCCATTCCCATTGAAACTTTTAAAATCCCTCTCAAAATTGTTGAAATTCTGTTGAAGCTTTTAAAATTCTCTCTAGAATTTTCAAAATCCACGTCCACATGTTTACAATTTCACGTCAAAATTGCTAAAATTCCAGTTGAAATTTTTTCAAAGTCCCTTCAAAATTTTCCAATTTTTGTCCCAATTCTTCCCATTCCCATTGAAACTTTTCAAATCCCTCTCAAAATTGTTGAAATCCTGTTGAAAGTTTGAAACTTCTCTCTAGAATTTTCAAAATCCACTTCAACATGTTTATAATTTCAGGTCAAAATTGCTAAAATTCCAGTTGAAATTTTTTCAAAGTCCCTTAAAAATTTTCCAATTTTTGTCCCAATTCTTCCCATTCCCATTGAAACTTTTCAAATCCCTCTCAAAATTGTTGAAATTCCGTTGAAGCTTTTAAAATTCTCTCTAGAATTTTCAAAATCCACGTCCACATGTTTACAATTTCAGGTCAAAATTGCTAAAATTCCAGTTGAAATTTTTTCAAAGTCCCTTCAAAATTTTCCAATTTTTGTCCCAATTCTTCCCATTCCCATTGAAACTTTTCAAATCCCTCTCAAAATTGTTGAAATTCTCTTGAAGCTTTTAAAATTCTCTCTAGAATTTTCAAATTCCACTTCAACATGTTTCCAATTTCACGTCAAAATTGCTAAAATTCCAGTTGAAATTTTTTCAAAGTCCCTTAAAAATTTTCCAATTTTTGTCCCAATTCTTCCCATTCCCATTGAAACTTTTCAAATCCCTCTCAAAATTGTTGAAATTCTCTTGAAGCTTTTAAAATTCTCTCTAGAATTTTCAAAATCCACTTCAACATGTTTACAATTTCAGGTCAAAATTGCTAAAATTCCAGTCGCAATCTTTTCAAAGTCCCTTAAAAATTTTCCAATTTTTGTCCCAATTCTTCCCATTCCCATTGAAACTTTTCAAATCCCTCTCCAAATTGTTGAAATTCTGTTGAAGCTTTTACAATTCTCTCTAGAATTTTCAAAATCCACGTCCACATGTTTACAATTTCACGTCAAAATTGCTAAAATTCCAGTTGAAATTTTTTCCAAGTCCCTTCAAAATTTTCCAATTTTTGTCCCAATTCTTCCCATTCCCATTGAAACTTTTCAAATCCCTCTCAAAATTGTTGAAATTCTCTTGAAGCTTTTAAAATTCTCTCTAGAATTTCCAAAATCCACGTCCACATGTTTACAATTTCAGGTCAAAATTGCTAAAATTCCAGTTGAAATTTTTTCAAAGTCCCTTCAAAATTTTCCAATTTTTGTTGTAATTCTTCCCATTCCCATTGAAACTTTTCACACCCCTCTCCAAATTGTTGAAATTCTGTTGAAGCTTTTAAAATTCTCTCTAGAATTTTCAAAATCCACTTCAACATGTTTACAATTTCAGGTCAAAATTGCGAAAATTCCAGTCGCAATTTTTTCAAAGTCCCTTCAAATTTTTCCAATTTTTGTCCCAATTCTTCCCATTCCCATTGAAACTTTTCAAATCCCTCTCCAAATTGTTGAAATTCTGTTGAAGCTTTTAAAATTCTCTCTAGAATTTTCAAAATCCACGTCCACATGTTTACAATTTCACGTCAAAATTGCTAAAATTCCAGTTGAAATTTTTTCAAAGTCCCTTAAAAATTTTCCAATTTTTGTCCCAATTCTTCCCATTCCCATTGAAACTTTTCAAATCCCTCTCAAAATTGTTGAAATCCTGTTGAAAGTTTGAAACTTCTCTCTAGAATTTTCAAAATCCACGTCCACATGTTTACAATTTCAGGTCAAAATTGCTAAAATTCCAGTTGAAATTTTTTCAAAGTCCCTTAAAAATTTTCCAATTTTTGTCCCAATTCTTCCCATTCCCATTGAAACTTTTCACATCCCTCTCAAAATTGTTGAAATTCTGTTGAAGCTTTTAAAATTCTCTCTAGAATTTTCAAAATCCACTTCCACATGTTTACAATTTCAGGTCAAAATTGCGAAAATTCCAGTTGAAAATTTTCCAAGTCCCTGAAAAATTTTCCAATTTTTGTCCCAATTCTTCCCATTCCCATTGAAACTTTTCAAATCCCTCTCAAAATTGTTGAAATTCTCTTGAAGCTTTTAAAATTCTCTCTAGAATTTTCAAAATCCACGTCCACATGTTTGCAATTTCACGTCAAAATTGCTAAAATTCCAGTTGAAATTTTTTCAAAGTCCCTTAAAAATTTTCCAATTTTCGTCCCAATTCTTCCCATTCCCATTGAAACTTTTCAAATCCCTCTCAAAATTGTTGAAATCCTGTTGAAAGTTTGAAACTTCTCTCTAGAATTTTCAAAATCCACGTCCACATGTTTATAATTTCAGGTCAAAATTGCTAAAAATTCCAGTTGAAATTTTTTCAAAGTCCCTTAAAAATTTTCCAATTTTTGTCCCAATTCTTCCCATTCCCATTGAAACTTTTCAAATCCCTCTCCAAATTGTTGAAATCCTGTTGAAAGTTTGAAACTTCTCTCTAGAATTTTCAAAATCCACTTCAACATGTTTATAATTTCAGGTCAAAATTGCTAAAATTCCAGTTGAAACTTTTTCAATGTCCCTTAAAAATTTTCCAATTTTTGTCCCAATTCTTCCCATTCCCATTGAAACTTTTCAAATCCCTCTCAAAATTGTTGAAATCCTGTTGAAAGTTTGAAACTTCTCTCTAGAATTTTCAAAATCCACTTCAACATGTTTCCAACTTCACGTCAAAATTGCTAAAATTCCAGTTGAAATTTTTTCAAAGTCCCTTCAAAATTTTCCAATTTTTGTCCCAATTCTTCCCATTCCCATTGAAACTTTTCAAATCCCTCTCAAAATTGTTGAAATTCTGTTGAAGCTTTTACAATTCTCTCTAGAATTTTCAAAATCCACGTCCACATGTTTACAATTTCAGGTCAAAATTGCGAAAATTCCAGTTGAAATTTTTTCAAAGTCCCTTAAAAATTTTCCAATTTTTGTCCCAATTCTTCCCATTCCCATTGAAACTTTTCAAATCCCTCTCAAAATTGTTGAAATTCTGTTGAAAGTTTGAAACTTCTCTCTAGAATTTTCAAAATCCACTTCAACATGTTTATAATTTCAGGTCAAAATTGCTAAAATTCCAGTTGAAATTTTTTCAAAGTCCCTTCAAAATTTTCCAATTTTTGTCCCAATTCTTCCCATTCCCATTGAAACTTTTCAAATCCCTCTCAAAATTGTTGAAATTCTGTTGAAAGTTTGAAACTTCTCTCTAGAATTTTCAAAATCCACTTCAACATGTTTATAATTTCAGGTCAAAATTGCTAAAATTCCAGTTGAAATTTTTTCAAAGTCCCTTAAAAATTTTCCAATTTTTGTCCCAATTCTTCCCATTCCCATTGAAACTTTTCAAATCCCTCTCCAAATTGTTGAAATTCTCTTGAAGCTTTTAAAATTCTCTCTAGAATTTTCAAAATCCACTTCAACATGTTTCCAATTTCACGTCAAAATTGCTAAAATTCCAGTTGAAATTTTTTCCAAGTCCCTTAAAAATTTTCCAATTTTTGTCCCAATTCTTCCCATTCCCATTGAAACTTTTCAAATCCCTCTCCAAATTGTTGAAATTCTGTTGAAGCTTTTAAAATTCTCTCTAGAATTTTCAAAATCCACTTCAACATGTTTACAATTTCTGGTTAAAAATTGCTAAAATTCCAGTTGAAATTTTTTCAAAGTCCCTTCAAAATTTTCCAATTTTTGTCCCAATTCTTCCCATTCCCATTGAAACTTTTCAAATCCCTCTCAACATTGTTGAAATTCTGTTGAAGCTTTTAAAATTCTCTCTAGAATTTTCAAAATCCACTTCAACATGTTTACAATTTCAGGTCAAAATTGCTAAAATTCCAGTCGCAATTTTTTCAAAGTCCCTTCAAATTTTTCCAATTTTTGTCCCAATTCTTCCCATTCCCATTGAAACTTTTCAAATCCCTCTCCAAATTGTTGAAATTCTCTTGAAGCTTTTAAAATTCTCTCTAGAATTTTCAAAATCCACGTCCACATGTTTACAATTTCAGGTCAAAATTGCTAAAATTCCAGTTGAAATTTTTTCAAAGTCCCTTCAAAATTTTCCAATTTTCGTCCCAATTCTTCCCATTCCCATTGAAACTTTTCAAATCCCTCTCAAAATTGTTGAAATCCTGTTGAAAGTTTGAAACTTCTCTCTAGAATTTTCAAAATCCACGTCCACATGTTTATAATTTCAGGTCAAAATTGCTAAAATTCCAGTTGAAATTTTTTCCAAGTCCCTTCAAAATTTTCCAATTTTTGTCCCAATTCTTCCCATTCCCATTGAAACTTTTCAAATCCCTCTCAAAATTGTTGAAATTCTCTTGAAGCTTTTAAAATTCTCTCTAGAATTTCCAAAATCCACGTCCACATGTTTACAATTTCACGTCAAAATTGCTAAAATTCCAGTTGAAATTTTTTCAAAGTCCCTTCAAAATTTTCCAATTTTTGTCCCAATTCTTCCCATTCCCATTGAAACTTTTCACACCCCTCTCCAAATTGTTGAAATTCTGTTGAAGCTTTTAAAATTCTCTCTAGAATTTTCAAAATCCACTTCAACATGTTTACAATTTCAGGTCAAAATTGCGAAAATTCCAGTCGCAATTTTTTCAAAGTCCCTTCAAATTTTTCCAATTTTTGTCCCAATTCTTCCCATTCCCATTGAAACTTTTCAAATCCCTCTCCAAATTGTTGAAATTCTGTTGAAGCTTTTAAAATTCTCTCTAGAATTTTCAAAATCCACGTCCACATGTTTACAATTTCACGTCAAAATTGCTAAAATTCCAGTTGAAATTTTTTCAAAGTCCCTTAAAAATTTTCCAATTTTCGTCCCAATTCTTCCCATTCCCATTGAAACTTTTCAAATCCCTCTCAAAATTGTTGAAATTCTGTTGAAGCTTTTACAATTCTCTCTAGAATTTTCAAAATCCACGTCCACATGTTTACAATTTCACGTCAAAATTGCGAAAATTCCAGTTGAAATTTTTTCAAAGTCCCTTAAAAATTTTCCAATTTTTGTCCCAATTCTTCCCATTCCCATTGAAACTTTTCAAATCCCTCTCCAAATTGTTGAAATCCTGTTGAAAGTTTGAAACTTCTCTCTAGAATTTTCAAAATCCACTTCAACATGTTTATAATTTCAGGTCAAAATTGCTAAAATTCCAGTTGAAATTTTTTCAAAGTCCCTTCAAAATTTTCCAATTTTTGTCCCAATTCTTCCCATTCCCATTGAAACTTTTCAAATCCCTCTCAAAATTGTTGAAATTCTGTTGAAAGTTTGAAACTTCTCTCTAGAATTTTCAAAATCCACTTCAACATGTTTATAATTTCAGGTCAAAATTGCTAAAATTCCAGTTGAAATTTGTTCAAAGTCCCTTCAAAATTTTCCAATTTTTGTCCCAATTCTTCCCATTCCCATTGAAACTTTTCAAATCCCTCTCAAAATTGTTGAAATTCTCTTGAAGCTTTTAAAATTCTCTCTAGAATTTTCAAAATCCACTTCAACATGTTTCCAATTTCACGTCAAAATTGCTAAAATTCCAGTTGAAATTTTTTCCAAGTCCCTTAAAAATTTTCCAATTTTTGTCCCAATTCTTCCCATTCCCATTGAAACTTTTCAAATCCCTCTCCAAATTGTTGAAATTCTGTTGAAGCTTTTAAAATTCTCTCTAGAATTTTCAAAATCCACTTCAACATGTTTACAATTTCTGGTTAAAAATTGCTAAAATTCCAGTTGAAATTTTTTCAAAGTCCCTTCAAAATTTTCCAATTTTTGTCCCAATTCTTCCCATTCCCATTGAAACTTTTCAAATCCCTCTCAAAATTGTTGAAATTCTGTTGAAGCTTTTAAAATTCTCTCTAGAATTTTCAAAATCCACTTCAACATGTTTACAATTTCAGGTCAAAATTGCTAAAATTCCAGTCGCAATTTTTTCAAAGTCCCTTCAAATTTTTCCAATTTTTGTCCCAATTCTTCCCATTCCCATTGAAACTTTTCAAATCCCTCTCCAAATTGTTGAAATTCTCTTGAAGCTTTTAAAATTCTCTCTAGAATTTTCAAAATCCACGTCCACATGTTTACAATTTCACGTCAAAATTGCTAAAATTCCAGTTGAAATTTTTTCAAAGTCCCTTCAAAATTTTCCAATTTTCGTCCCAATTCTTCCCATTCCCATTGAAACTTTTCAAATCCCTCTCAAAATTGTTGAAATCCTGTTGAAAGTTTGAAACTTCTCTCTAGAATTTTCAAAATCCACGTCCACATGTTTATAATTTCAGGTCAAAATTGCTAAAATTCCAGTTGAAATTTTTTCCAAGTCCCTTCAAAATTTTCCAATTTTTGTCCCAATTCTTCCCATTCCCATTGAAACTTTTAAAATCCCTCTCAAAATTGTTGAAATTCTGTTGAAGCTTTTAAAATTCTCTCTAGAATTTTCAAAATCCACTTCCACATGTTTACAATTTCAGGTCAAAATTGCGAAAATTCCAGTTGAAAATTTTCCAAGTCCCTGAAAAATTTTCCAATTTTTGTCCCAATTCTTCCCATTCCCATTGAAACTTTTCAAATCCCTCTCAAAATTGTTGAAATTCTCTTGAAGCTTTTAAAATTCTCTCTAGAATTTTCAAAATCCACGTCCACATGTTTACAATTTCACGTCAAAATTGCTAAAATTCCAGTTGAAATTTTTTCAAAGTCCCTTCAAAATTTTCCAATTTTCGTCCCAATTCTTCCCATTCCCATTGAAACTTTTCAAATCCCTCTCAAAATTGTTGAAATCCTGTTGAAAGTTTGAAACTTCTCTCTAGAATTTTCAAAATCCACGTCCACATGTTTATAATTTCAGGTCAAAATTGCTAAAATTCCAGTTGAAATTTTTTCAAAGTCCCTTAAAAATTTTCCAATTTTTGTCCCAATTCTTCCCATTCCCATTGAAACTTTTCAAATCCCTCTCAAAATTGTTGAAATCCTGTTGAAAGTTTGAAACTTCTCTCTAGAATTTTCAAAATCCACTTCAACATGTTTATAATTTCAGGTCAAAATTGCTAAAATTCCAGTTGAAACTTTTTCAATGTCCCTTAAAAATTTTCCAATTTTTGTCCCAATTCTTCCCATTCCCATTGAAACTTTTCAAATCCCTCTCAAAATTGTTGAAATCCTGTTGAAAGTTTGAAACTTCTCTCTAGAATTTTCAAAATCCACTTCAACATGTTTACAATTTCAGGCCAAAATTGCTAAAATTCCAGTTGAAATTTTTTCAAAGTCCCTTAAAAATTTTCCAATTTTTGTCCCAATTCTTCCCATTCCCATTGAAACTTTTCAAATCCCTCTCCAAATTGTTGAAATTCCGTTGAAGCTTTTAAAATTCTCTCTAGAATTTTCAAAATCCACTTCAACATGTTTAAAATATCACGTCAAAATTGCTAAAATTCCAGTTGAAATTTTTTCAAAGTCCCTTAAAAATTTTCCAATTTTTGTCCCAATTCTTCCCATTCCGATTGAAACTTTTCAAATCCCTCTCAAAATTGTTGAAATCCTGTTGAAAGTTTGAAACTTCTCTCTAGAATTTTCAAAATCCACGTCCACATGTTTACAATTTCAGGTCAAAATTGCTAAAATTCCAGTTGAAATTTTTTCAAAGTCCCTTCAAAATTTTCCAATTTTTGTCCCAATTCTTCCCATTCCCATTGAAACTTTTCACATCCCTCTCAAAATTGTTGAAATTCTGTTGAAGCTTTTAAAATTCTCTCTAGAATTTTCAAAATCCACGTCCACATGTTTACAATTTCAGGTCAAAATTGCTAAAATTCCAGTTGAAATTTTTTCAAAGTCCCTTCAAAATTTTCCAATTTTTGTCCCAATTCTTCCCATTCCCATTGAAACTTTTCAAATCCCTCTCCAAATTGTTGAAATTCTGTTGAAGCTTTTACAATTCTCTCTAGAATTTTCAAAATCCACGTCCACATGTTTACAATTTCAGGTCAAAATTGCGAAAATTCCAGTTGAAATTTTTTCAAAGTCCCTTAAAAATTTTCCAATTTTTGTCCCAATTCTTCCCATTCCCATTGAAACTTTTCAAATCCCTCTCAAAATTGTTGAAATTCTGTTGAAAGTTTGAAACTTCTCTCTAGAATTTTCAAAATCCACTTCAACATGTTTATAATTTCAGGTCAAAATTGCTAAAATTCCAGTTGAAATTTGTTCAAAGTCCCTTCAAAATTTTCCAATTTTTGTCCCAATTCTTCCCATTCCCATTGAAACTTTTCAAATCCCTCTCAAAATTGTTGAAATCCTATTGAAGCTTTTAAAATTCTCTCTAGAATTTTCAAAATCCACTTCAACATGTTTACAATTTCAGGTCAAAATTGCTAAAATTCCAGTCGCAATTTTTTCAAAGTCCCTTAAAAATTTTCCAATTTTTGTCCCAATTCTTCCCATTCCCATTGAAACTTTTCAAATCCCTCTCAAAATTGTTGAAATTCTGTTGAAGCTTTTACAATTCTCTCTAGAATTTTCAAAATCCACGTCCACATGTTTACACTTTCACGTCAAAATTGCTAAAATTCCAGTTGAAATTTTTTCAAAGTCCCTTAAAAATTTTCCAATTTTTGTCCCAATTCTTCCCATTCCCATTGAAACTTTTCACATCCCTCTCAAAATTGTTGAAATTCTGTTGAAGCTTTTAAAATTCTCTCTAGAATTTTCAAAATCCACGTCCACATGTTTACAATTTCAGGTCAAAATTGCGAAAATTCCAGTTGAAATTTTTTCCAAGTCCCTTAAAAGTTTTCCAATTTTTGTCCCAATTCTTCCCATTCCGATTGAAACTTTTAAAATCCCTCTCAAAATTGTTGAAATTCTGTTGAAGCTTTTAAAATTCTCTCTAGAATTTTCAAAATCCACGTCCACATGTTTACAATTTCACGTCAAAATTGCTAAAATTCCAGTTGAAATTTTTTCAAAGTCCCTTCAAAATTTTCCAATTTTCGTCCCAATTCTTCCCATTCCCATTGAAACTTTTCAAATCCCTCTCAAAATTGTTGAAATCCTGTTGAAAGTTTGAAACTTCTCTCTAGAATTTTCAAAATCCACGTCCACATGTTTATAATTTCAGGTCAAAATTGCTAAAATTCCAGTTGAAATTTTTTCAAAGTCCCTTCAAAATTTTCCAATTTTTGTCCCAATTCTTCCCATTCCCATTGAAACTTTTCAAATCCCTCTCAAAATTGTTGAAATTCTGTTGAAGCTTTTAAAATTCTCTCTAGAATTTTCAAAATCCACTTCCACATGTTTACAGTTTCAGGTCAAAATTGCGAAAATTCCAGTTGAAATTTTTTCAAAGTCCCTTAAAAATTTTCCAATTTTTGTCCCAATTCTTCCCATTCCCATTGAAACTTTTCAAATCCCTCTCAAAATTGTTGAAATTCTGTTGAAGCTTTTACAATTCTCTCTAGAATTTTCAAAATCCACGTCCACATGTTTACAATTTCACGTCAAAATTGCTAAAATTCCAGTTGAAATTTTTTCAAAGTCCCTTCAATATTTTCCAATTTTTGTCCCAATTCTTCCCATTCCCATTGAAACTTTTCAAATCCCTCTCAAAATTGTTGAAATCCTGTTGAAAGTTTGAAACTTCTCTCTAGAATTTTCAAAATCCACTTCAACATGTTTATAATTTCAGGTCAAAATTGCTAAAATTCCAGTTGAAACTTTTTCAATGTCCCTTAAAAATTTTCCAATTTTTGTCCCAATTCTTCCCATTCCCATTGAAACTTTTCAAATCCCTCTCAAAATTGTTGAAATCCTGTTGAAAGTTTGAAACTTCTCTCTAGAATTTTCAAAATCCACTTCAACATGTTTACAATTTCAGGCCAAAATTGCTAAAATTCCAGTTGAAATTTTTTCAAAGTCCCTTAAAAATTTTCCAATTTTTGTCCCAATTCTTCCCATTCCCATTGAAACTTTTCAAATCCCTCTCCAAATTGTTGAAATTCCGTTGAAGCTTTTAAAATTCTCTCTAGAATTTTCAAAATCCACTTCAACATGTTTAAAATATCACGTCAAAATTGCTAAAATTCCAGTTGAAATTTTTTCAAAGTCCCTTCAAAATTTTCCAATTTTTGCCCCAATTCTTCCCATTCCCATTGAAACTTTTCAAATCCCTCTCAAAATTGTTGAAATTCTCTTGAAGCTTTTAAAATTCTCTCTAGAATTTTCAAAATCCACTTCAACATGTTTACAATTTCAGGTCAAAATTGCTAAAATTCCAGTCGCAATCTTTTCAAAGTCCCTTAAAAATTTTCCAATTTTTGTCCCAATTCTTCCCATTCCCATTGAAACTTTTCAAATCCCTCTCAAAATTGTTGAAATTCTCTTGAAGCTTTTAAAATTCTCTCTAGAATTTTCAAAATCCACTTCAACATGTTTACAATTTCACGTCAAAATTGCTAAAATTCCAGTCGCAATTTTTTCAAAGTCCCTTCAAATTTTTCCAATTTTTGTCCCAATTCTTCCCATTCCCATTGAAACTTTTCAAATCCCTCTCCAAATTGTTGAAATTCTCTTGAAGCTTTTAAAATTCTCTCTAGAATTTTCAAAATCCACGTCCACATGTTTACAATTTCACGTCAAAATTGCTAAAATTCCAGTTGAAATTTTTTCCAAGTCCCTTCAAAATTTTCCAATTTTTGTCCCAATTCTTCCCATTCCCATTGAAACTTTTCAAATCCCTCTCAAAATTGTTGAAATTCTGTTGAAGCTTTTAAAATTCTCTCTAGAATTTTCAAAATCCACGTCCACATGTTTACAATTTCAGGTCAAAATTGCTAAAATTCCAGTTGAAATTTTTTCAAAGTCCCTTCAAAATTTTCCAATTTTTGTCCCAATTCTTCCCATTCCCATTGAAACTTTTCAAATCCCTCTCCAAATTGTTGAAATTCTGTTGAAGCTTTTACAATTCTCTCTAGAATTTTCAAAATCCACGTCCACATGTTTACAATTTCAGGTCAAAATTGCGAAAATTCCAGTTGAAATTTTTTCAAAGTCCCTTAAAAATTTTCCAATTTTTGTCCCAATTCTTCCCATTCCCATTGAAACTTTTCAAATCCCTCTCAAAATTGTTGAAATTCTGTTGAAAGTTTGAAACTTCTCTCTAGAATTTTCAAAATCCACGTCCACATGTTTATAATTTCAGGTCAAAATTGCTAAAATTCCAGTTGAAATTTTTTCAAAGTCCCTTAAAAATTTTCCAATTTTTGTCCCAATTCTTCCCATTCCCATTGAAACTTTTCAAATCCCTCTCAAAATTGTTGAAATCCTATTGAAGCTTTTAAAATTCTCTCTAGAATTTTCAAAATCCACTTCAACATGTTTACAATTTCACGTCAAAATTGCTAAAATTCCAGTCGCAATTTTTTCAAAGTCCCTTCAAATTTTTCCAATTTTTGTCCCAATTCTTCCCATTCCCATTGAAACTTTTCAAATCCCTCTCAAAATTGTTGAAATTCTCTTGAAGCTTTTAAAATTCTCTCTAGAATTTTCAAAATCCACGTCCACATGTTTACAATTTCAGGTCAAAATTGCTAAAATTCCAGTTGAAATTTTTTCAAAGTCCCTTAAAAATTTTCCAATTTTTGTCCCAATTCTTCCCATTCCCATTGAAACTTTTCAAATCCCTCTCAAAATTGTTGAAATTCTGTTGAAGCTTTTAAAATTCTCTCTAGAATTTTCAAAATCCACGTCCACATGTTTACAATTTCAGGTCAAAATTGCTAAAATTCCAGTTGAAATTTTTTCAAAGTCCCTTCAAAATTTTCCAATTTTTGTCCCAATTCTTCCCATTCCCATTGAAACTTTTCAAATCCCTCTCCAAATTGTTGAAATTCTGTTGAAGCTTTTACAATTCTCTCTAGAATTTTCAAAATCCACGTCCACATGTTTACAATTTCAGGTCAAAATTGCGAAAATTCCAGTTGAAATTTTTTCAAAGTCCCTTAAAAATTTTCCAATTTTTGTCCCAATTCTTCCCATTCCCATTGAAACTTTTCAAATCCCTCTCAAAATTGTTGAAATTCTGTTGAAAGTTTGAAACTTCTCTCTAGAATTTTCAAAATCCATGTCCACATGTTTATAATTTCAGGTCAAAATTGCTAAAATTCCAGTTGAAATTTTTTCAAAGTCCCTTAAAAATTTTCCAATTTTTGTCCCAATTCTTCCCATTCCCATTGAAACTTTTCAAATCCCTCTCAAAATTGTTGAAATTCTGTTGAAGCTTTTAAAATTCTCTCTAGAATTTTCAAAATCCACTTCAACATGTTTACAATTTCAGGTCAAAATTGCGAAAATTCCAGTTGAAATTTTTTCCAAGTCCCTTAAAAATTTTCCAATTTTTGTCCCAATTCTTCCCATTCCGATTGAAACTTTTCAAATCCCTCTCAAAATTGTTGAAATCCTGTTGAAAGTTTGAAACTTCTCTCTAGAATTTTCAAAATCCACGTCCACATGTTTATAATTTCAGGTCAAAATTGCTAAAATTCCAGTTGAAATTTTTTCAAAGTCCCTTCAAAATTTTCCAATTTTTGTCCCAATTCTTCCCATTCCCATTGAAACTTTTCACATCCCTCTCAAAATTGTTGAAATTCTGTTGAAGCTTTTACAATTCTCTCTAGAATTTTCAAAATCCACTTCCACATGTTTACAGTTTCAGGTCAAAATTGCGAAAATTCCAGTTGAAATTTTTTCCAAGTCCCTGAAAAATTTTCCAATTTTTGTCCCAATTCTTCCCATTCCCATTGAAACTTTTCAAATCCCTCTCAAAATTGTTGAAATTCTGTTGAAGCTTTTACAATTCTCTCTAGAATTTTCAAAATCCACGTCCACATGTTTACAATTTCACGTCAAAATTGCTAAAATTCCAGTTGAAATTTTTTCAAAGTCCCTTAAAAATTTTCCAATTTTCGTCCCAATTCTTCCCATTCCCATCGAAACTTTTCAAATCCCTCTCAAAATTGTTGAAATCCTGTTGAAAGTTTGAAACTTCTCTCTAGAATTTTCAAAATCCACTTCAACATGTTTCCAACTTCACGTCAAAATTGCTAAAATTCCAGTTGAAATTTTTTCAAAGTCCCTTCAAAATTTTCCAATTTTTGTCCCAATTCTTCCCATTCCCATTGAAACTTTTCAAATCCCTCTCAAAATTGTTGAAATCCTGTTGAAAGTTTGAAACTTCTCTCTAGAATTTTCAAAATCCACGTCCACATGTTTACAATTTCACGTCAAAATTGCTAAAATTCCAGTTGAAATTTTTTCAAAGTCCCTTAAAAATTTTCCAATTTTTGTCCCAATTCTTCCCATTCCCATTGAAACTTTTCAAATCCCTCTCAAAATTGTTGAAATCCTGTTGAAAGTTTGAAACTTCTCTCTAGAATTTTCAAAATCCACTTCAACATGTTTATAATTTCAGGTCAAAATTGCTAAAATTCCAGTTGAAACTTTTTCAATGTCCCTTAAAAATTTTCCAATTTTTGTCCCAATTCTTCCCATTCCCATTGAAACTTTTCAAATCCCTCTCAAAATTGTTGAAATCCTGTTGAAAGTTTGAAACTTCTCTCTAGAATTTTCAAAATCCACGTCCACATGTTTACAATTTCAGGTCAAAATTGCTAAAATTCCAGTTGAAATTTTTTCAAAGTCCCTTAAAAATTTTCCAATTTTTGTCCCAATTCTTCCCATTCCCATTGAAACTTTTCAAATCCCTCTCAAAATTGTTGAAATTCCGTTGAAGCTTTTAAAATTCTCTCTAGAATTTTCAAAATCCACTTCAACATGTTTAAAATATCACGTCAAAATTGCTAAAATTCCAGTTGAAATTTTTTCAAAGTCCCTTCAAAATTTTCCAATTTTTGTCCCAATTCTTCCCATTCCCATTGAAACTTTTCAAATCCCTCTCAAAATTGTTGAAATCCTGTTGAAAGTTTGAAACTTCTCTCTAGAATTTTCAAAATCCACTTCAACATGTTTATAATTTCAGGTCAAAATTGCTAAAATTCCAGTTGAAATTTTTTCAAAGTCCCTTAAAAATTTTCCAATTTTTGTCCCAATTCTTCCCATTCCCATTGAAACTTTTCAAATCCCTCTCAAAATTGTTGAAATCCTGTTGAAAGTTTGAAACTTCTCTCTAGAATTTTCAAAATCCACGTCCACATGTTTACAATTTCAGGTCAAAATTGCTAAAATTCCAGTTGAAATTTTTTCAAAGTCCCTTAAAAATTTTCCAATTTTTGTCCCAATTCTTCCCATTCCCATTGAAACTTTTCAAATCCCTCTCAAAATTGTTGAAATTCTGTTGAAGCTTTTAAAATTCTCTCTAGAATTTTCAAAATCCACGTCCACATGTTTACAATTTCAGGTCAAAATTGCTAAAATTCCAGTTGAAATTTTTTCAAAGTCCCTTCAAAATTTTCCAATTTTTGTCCCAATTCTTCCCATTCCCATTGAAACTTTTCAAATCCCTCTCAAAATTGTTGAAATTCTCTTGAAGCTTTTAAAATTCTCTCTAGAATTTTCAAAATCCACTTCAACATGTTTCCAACTTCACGTCAAAATTGCTAAAATTCCAGTTGAAATTTTTTCAAAGTCCCTTCAAAATTTTCCAATTTTTGTCCCAATTCTTCCCATTCCCATTGAAACTTTTAAAATCCCTCTCAAAATTGTTGAAATTCTGTTGAAGCTTTTACAATTCTCTCTAGAATTTTCAAAATCCACGTCCACATGTTTACAATTTCAGGTCAAAATTGCGAAAATTCCAGTTGAAATTTTTTCCAAGTCCCTTAAAAATTTTCCAATTTTTGTCCCAATTCTTCCCATTCCCATTGAAACTTTTCAAATCCCTCTCCAAATTGTTGAAATTCTGTTGAAGCTTTTACAATTCTCTCTAGAATTTTCAAAATCCACGTCCACATGTTTACAATTTCAGGTCAAAATTGCGAAAATTCCAGTTGAAATTTTTTCAAAGTCCCTTAAAAATTTTCCAATTTTTGTCCCAATTCTTCCCATTCCCATTGAAACTTTTCAAATCCCTCTCAAAATTGTTGAAATTCTGTTGAAAGTTTGAAATTCCCTCTAGAATTTTCAAAATCCACGTCCACATGTTTATAATTTCAGGTCAAAATTGCTAAAATTCCAGTTGAAATTTTTTCAAAGTCCCTTAAAAATTTTCCAATTTTTGTCCCAATTCTTCCCATTCCCATTGAAACTTTTCAAATCCCTCTCAAAATTGTTGAAATCCTATTGAAGCTTTTAAAATTCTCTCTAGAATTTTCAAAATCCACTTCAACATGTTTACAATTTCACGTCAAAATTGCTAAAATTCCAGTCGCAATTTTTTCAAAGTCCCTTCAAATTTTTCCAATTTTTGTCCCAATTCTTCCCATTCCCATTGAAACTTTTCAAATCCCTCTCCAAATTGTTGAAATTCTGTTGAAGCTTTTAAAATTCTCTCTAGAATTTTCAAAATCCACGTCCACATGTTTACAATTTCAGGTCAAAATTGCGAAAATTCCAGTTGAAATTTTTTCCAAGTCCCTTAAAAATTTTCCAATTTTTGTCCCAATTCTTCCCATTCCGATTGAAACTTTTAAAATCCCTCTCAAAATTGTTGAAATCCTGTTGAAAGTTTGAAACTTCTCTCTAGAATTTTCAAAATCCACGTCCACATGTTTATAATTTCAGGTCAAAATTGCTAAAATTCCAGTTGAAATTTTTTCAAAGTCCCTTAAAAATTTTCCAATTTTTGTCCCAATTCTTCCCATTCCCATTGAAACTTTTCACATCCCTCTCAAAATTGTTGAAATTCTGTTGAAGCTTTTAAAATTCTCTCTAGAATTTTCAAAATCCACTTCCACATGTTTACAGTTTCAGGTCAAAATTGCAAAAATTCCAGTTGAAATTTTTTCCAAGTCCCTGAAAAATTTTCCAATTTTTGTCCCAATTCTTCCCATTCCCATTGAAACTTTTCAAATCCCTCTCAAAATTGTTGAAATTCTGTTGAAGCTTTTACAATTCTCTCTAGAATTTTCAAAATCCACGTCCACATGTTTACAATTTCACGTCAAAATTGCTAAAATTCCAGTTGAAATTTTTTCAAAGTCCCTTCAAAATTTTCCAATTTCCGTCCCAATTCTTCCCATTCCCATCGAAACTTTTCAAATCCCTCTCAAAATTGTTGAAATCCTGTTGAAAGTTTGAAACTTCTCTCTAGAATTTTCAAAATCCACTTCAACATGTTTCCAACTTCACGTCAAAATTGCTAAAATTCCAGTTGAAATTTTTTCAAAGTCCCTTCAAAATTTTCCAATTTTTGTCCCAATTCTTCCCATTCCCATTGAAACTTTTCAAATCCCTCTCAAAATTGTTGAAATCCTGTTGAAAGTTTGAAACTTCTCTCTAGAATTTTCAAAATCCACGTCCACATGTTTACAATTTCACGTCAAAATTGCTAAAATTCCAGTTGAAATTTTTTCAAAGTCCCTTAAAAATTTTCCAATTTTTGTCCCAATTCTTCCCATTCCCATTGAAACTTTTCAAATCCCTCTCAAAATTGTTGAAATCCTGTTGAAAGTTTGAAACTTCTCTCTAGAATTTTCAAAATCCACTTCAACATGTTTATAATTTCAGGTCAAAATTGCTAAAATTCCAGTTGAAACTTTTTCAATGTCCCTTAAAAATTTTCCAATTTTTGTCCCAATTCTTCCCATTCCCATTGAAACTTTTCAAATCCCTCTCAAAATTGTTGAAATCCTGTTGAAAGTTTGAAACTTCTCTCTAGAATTTTCAAAATCCACTTCAACATGTTTACAATTTCAGGCCAAAATTGCTAAAATTCCAGTTGAAATTTTTTCAAAGTCCCTTAAAAATTTTCCAATTTTTGTCCCAATTCTTCCCATTCCCATTGAAACTTTTCAAATCCCTCTCAAAATTGTTGAAATTCCGTTGAAGCTTTTAAAATTCTCTCTAGAATTTTCAAAATCCACTTCAACATGTTTCCAACTTCACGTCAAAATTGCTAAAATTCCAGTTGAAATTTTTTCAAAGTCCCTTCAAAATTTTCCAATTTTTGTCCCAATTCTTCCCATTCCCATTGAAACTTTTCAAATCCCTCTCAAAATTGTTGAAATCCTGTTGAAAGTTTGAAACTTCTCTCTAGAATTTTCAAAATCCACGTCCACATGTTTATAATTTCAGGTCAAAATTGCTAAAATTCCAGTTGAAATTTTTTCAAAGTCCCTTCAAAATTTTCCAATTTTTGTCCCAATTCTTCCCATTCCCATTGAAACTTTTCAAATCCCTCTCAAAATTGTTGAAATTCTGTTGAAAGTTTGAAACTTCTCTCTAGAATTTTCAAAATCCACGTCCACATGTTTATAATTTCAGGTCAAAATTGCTAAAATTCCAGTTGAAATTTTTTCAAAGTCCCTTCAAAATTTTCCAATTTTTGTCCCAATTCTTCCCATTCCCATTGAAACTTTTCAAATCCCTCTCAAAATTGTTGAAATCCTATTGAAGATTTTAAAATTCTCTCTAGAATTTTCAAAATCCACTTCAACATGTTTACAATTTCACGTCAAAATTGCTAAAATTCCAGTCGCAATTTTTTCCAAGTCCCTTCAAATTTTTCCAATTTTTGTCCCAATTCTTCCCATTCCCATTGAAACTTTTCAAATCCCTCTCCAAATTGTTGAAATTCTGTTGAAGCTTTTAAAATTCTCTCTAGAATTTTCAAAATCCACGTCCACATGTTTACAATTTCACGTCAAAATTGCGAAAATTCCAGTTGAAATTTTTTCCAAGTCCCTTCAAAATTTTCCAATTTTTGTCCCAATTCTTCCCATTCCGATTGAAACTTTTAAAATCCCTCTCAAAATTGTTGAAATTCTGTTGAAGCTTTTAAAATTCTCTCTAGAATTTTCAAAATCCACGTCCACATGTTTACAATTTCACGTCAAAATTGCTAAAATTCCAGTTGAAATTTTTTCAAAGTCCCTTCAAAATTTTCCAATTTTTGTCCCAATTCTTCCCATTCCCATTGAAACTTTTCAAATCCCTCTCAAAATTGTTGAAATCCTGTTGAAAGTTTGAAACTTCTCTCTAGAATTTTCAAAATCCACGTCCACATGTTTATAATTTCAGGTCAAAATTGCTAAAATTCCAGTTGAAATTTTTTCAAAGTCCCTTCAAAATTTTCCAATTTTTGTCCCAATTCTTCCCATTCCCATTGAAACTTTTCACATCCCTCTCAAAATTGTTGAAATTCTGTTGAAGCTTTTAAAATTCTCTCTAGAATTTTCAAAATCCACTTCCACATGTTTACAGTTTCAGGTCAAAATTGCGAAAATTCCACTTGAAATTTTTTCAAAGTCCCTTAAAAATTTTCCAATTTTTGTCCCAATTCTTCCCATTCCCATTGAAACTTTTCAAATCCCTCTCAAAATTGTTGAAATTCTGTTGAAGCTTTTAAAATTCTCTCTAGAATTTTCAAAATCCACGTCCACATGTTTACAATTTCACGTCAAAATTGCTAAAATTCCAGTTGAAATTTTTTCAAAGTCCCTTAAAAATTTTCCAATTTTCGTCCCAATTCTTCCCATTCCCATTGAAACTTTTCAAATCCCTCTCAAAATTGTTGAAATCCTGTTGAAAGTTTGAAACTTCTCTCTAGAATTTTCAAAATCCACGTCCACATGTTTATAATTTCAGGTCAAAATTGCTAAAATTCCAGTTGAAATTTTTTCAAAGTCCCTTAAAAATTTTCCAATTTTTGTCCCAATTCTTCCCATTCCCATTGAAACTTTTCAAATCCCTCTCCAAATTGTTGAAATCCTGTTGAAAGTTTGAAACTTCTCTCTAGAATTTTCAAAATCCACGTCCACATGTTTATAATTTCAGGTCAAAATTGCTAAAATTCCAGTTGAAATTTTTTCAAAGTCCCTTCAAAATTTTCCAATTTTTGTCCCAATTCTTCCCATTCCCATTGAAACTTTTCAAATCCCTCTCAAAATTGTTGAAATCCTGTTGAAAGTTTGAAACTTCTCTCTAGAATTTTAAAAATCCACGTCCACATGTTTATCATTTCAGGTCAAAATTGCTAAAATTCCAGTTGAAATTTTTTCAAAGTCCCTTCAAAATTTTCCAATTTTTGTCCCAATTCTTCCCATTCCCATTGAAACTTTTCACATCCCTCTCAAAATTGTTGAAATTCTGTTGAAGCTTTTAAAATTCTCTCTAGAATTTTCAAAATCCACTTCCACATGTTTACAATTTCAGGTCAAAATTGCTAAAATTCCAGTTGAAAATTTTCCAAGTCCCTTAAAAATTTTCCAATTTTTGTCCCAATTCTTCCCATTCCCATTGAAACTTTTCAAATCCCTCTCAAAATTGTTGAAATTCTGTTGAAGCTTTTACAATTCTCTCTAGAATTTTCAAAATCCACGTCCACATGTTTACAATTTCACATCAAAATTGCTAAAATTCCAGTTGAAATTTTTTCAAAGTCCCTTCAAAATTTTCCAATTTTCGTCCCAATTCTTCCCATTCCCATTGAAACTTTTCAAATCCCTTTCAAAATTGTTGAAATCCTGTTGAAAGTTTGAAACTTCTCTCTAGAATTTTCAAAATCCACGTCCACATGTTTATAATTTCAGGTCAAAATTGCTAAAATTCCAGTTGAAATTTTTTCAAAGTCCCTTCAAAATTTTCCAATTTTTGTCCCAATTCTTCCCATTCCCATTGAAACTTTTCAAATCCCTCTCAAAATTGTTGAAATCCTGTTGAAAGTTTGAAACTTCTCTCTAGAATTTTCAAAATCCACGTCCACATGTTTACAATTTCAGGTCAAAATTGCTAAAATTCCAGTTGAAATTTTTTCAAAGTCCCTTAAAAATTTTCCAATTTTTGTCCCAATTCTTCCCATTCCCATTGAAACTTTTCAAATCCCTCTCAAAATTGTTGAAATTCTGTTGAAGCTTTTAAAATTCTCTCTAGAATTTTCAAAATCCACGTCCACATGTTTACAATTTCACGTCAAAATTGCTAAAATTCCAGTTGAAATTTTTTCAAAGTCCCTTCAAAATTTTCCAAATTTTGTCCCAATTCTTCCCATTCCCATTGAAACTTTTCAAATCCCTCTCAAAATTGTTGAAATTCTGTTGAAGCTTTTAAAATTCTCTCTAGAATTTTCAAAATCCACTTCAACATGTTTACAATTTCAGGTCAAAATTGCTAAAATTCCAGTCGCAATTTTTTCAAAGTCCCTTCAAATTTTTCCAAATTTTGACCCAATTCTTCCCATTCCCATTGAAACTTTTCAAATCCCTCTCCAAATTGTTGAAATTCTGTTGAAGCTTTTACAATTCTCTCTAGAATTTTCAAAATCCACGTCCACATGTTTACAATTTCACGTCAAAATTGCTAAAATTCCAGTTGAAATTTTTTCCAAGTCCCTTCAAAATTTTCCAATTTTTGTCCCAATTCTTCCCATTCCCATTGAAACTTTTCAAATCCCTCTCCAAATTGTTGAAATTCTGTTGAAGCTTTTACAATTCTCTCTAGAATTTTCAAAATCCACGTCCACATGTTTACAATTTCACGTCAAAATTGCTAAAATTCCAGTTGAAATTTTTTCCAAGTCCCTTAAAAATTTTCCAATTTTTGTCCCAATTCTTCCCATTCCCATTGAAACTTTTCAAATCCCTCTCCAAATTGTTGAAATTCTGTTGAAGCTTTTAAAATTCTCTCTAGAATTTTCAAAATCCACTTCAACATGTTTACAATTTCTGGTTAAAAATTGCTAAAATTCCAGTTGAAATTTTTTCAAAGTCCCTTCAAATTTTTCCAATTTTTGTCCCAATTCTTCCCATTCCCATTGAAACTTTTCAAATCCCTCTCCAAATTGTTGAAATTCTGTTGAAGCTTTTAAAATTCTCTCTAGAATTTTCAAAATCCACTTCAACATGTTTACAATTTCTGGTTAAAAATTGCTAAAATTCCAGTTGAAATTTTTTCAAAGTCCCTTCAATATTTTCCAATTTTTGTCCCAATTCTTCCCATTCCCATTGAAACTTTTCAAATCCCTCTCAACATTGTTGAAATTCTGTTGAAGCTTTTAAAATTCTCTCTAGAATTTTCAAAATCCACTTCAACATGTTTACAATTTCAGGTCAAAATTGCTAAAATTCCAGTCGCAATTTTTTCAAAGTCCCTTCAAATTTTTCCAATTTTTGTCCCAATTCTTCCCATTCCCATTGAAACTTTTCAAATCCCTCTCCAAATTGTTGAAATTCTGTTGAAGCTTTTAAAATTCTCTCTAGAATTTTCAAAATCCACGTCCACATGTTTACAATTTCAGGTCAAAATTGCTAAAATTCCAGTTGAAATTTTTTCCAAGTCCCTTAAAAATTTTCCAATTTTTGTCCCAATTCTTCCCATTCCCATTGAAACTTTTCAAATCCCTCTCAAAATTGTTGAAATTCTGTTGAAGCTTTTAAAATTCTCTCTAGAATTTTCAAAATCCACGTCCACATGTTTACAATTTCACGTCAAAATTGCTAAAATTCCAGTCGCAATTTTTTCAAAGTCCCTTAAAAATTTTCCAATTTTTGTCCCAATTCTTCCCATTCCCATTGAAACTTTTCACATCCCTCTCAAAATTGTTGAAATCCTGTTGAAGCTTTTGAAATTCTCTCTAGAATTTTCAAAATCCACTTAAACGTGTTTACAATTTCAGGTCAAAATTGCGAAAATTCCAGTTGAAATTTTTTCAAAGTCCCTTCAAAATTTTCCAATTTTTGTCCCAATTCTTCCCATTCCCATTGAAACTTTTCAAATCCCTCTCAAAATTGTTGAAATTCTGTTGAACCTTTTAAAATTCTCTCTAGAATTTTCAAAATCCACGTCCACATGGTTACAATTTCACGTCAAAATTGCTAAAATTCCAGTTGAAATTTTTTCAAAGTCCCTTCAAAATTTTCCAATTTTCGTCCCAATTCTTCCCATTCCCATTGAAACTTTTCAAATCCCTCTCAAAATTGTTGAAATCCTGTTGAAAGTTTGAAACTTCTCTCTAGAATTTTCAAAATCCACGTCCACATGTTTACAATTTCAGGTCAAAATTGCTAAAATTCCAGTTGAAATTTTTTCAAAGTCCCTTAAAAATTTTCCAATTTTTGTCCCAATTCTTCCCATTCCCATTGAAACTTTTCAAATCCCTCTCAAAATTGTTGAAATCCTGTTGAAAGTTTGAAACTTCTCTCTAGAATTTTCAAAATCCACTTCAACATGTTTATAATTTCAGGTCAAAATTGCTAAAATTCCAGTTGAAACTTTTTCCAAGTCCCTTCAAAATTTTCCAATTTTTGTCCCAATTCTTCCCATTCCCATTGAAACTTTTCAAATCCCTCTCAAAATTGTTGAAATCCTGTTGAAAGTTTGAAACTTCTCTCTAGAACTTTCAAAATCCACTTCAACATGTTTACAATTTCAGGCCAAAATTGCTAAAATTCCAGTTGAAATTTTTTCCAAGTCCCTTAAAAATTTTCCAATTTTTGTCCCAATTCTTCCCATTCCCATTGAAACTTTTCAAATCCCTCTCAAAATTGTTGAAATTCCGTTGAAGCTTTTAAAATTCTCTCTAGAATTTTCAAAATCCACGTCCACATGTTTACAATTTCACGTCAAAATTGCTAAAATTCCAGTTGAAATTTTTTCAAAGTCCCTTCAAATTTTTCCAATTTTCGTCCCAATTCTTCCCATTCCCATTGAAACTTTTCAAATCCCTCTCAAAATTGTTGAAATCCTGTTGAAAGTTTGAAACTTCTCTCTAGAATTTTCAAAATCCACGTCCACATGTTTACAATTTCAGGTCAAAATTGCTAAAATTCCAGTTGAAATTTTTTCAAAGTCCCTTAAAAATTTTCCAATTTTTGTCCCAATTCTTCCCATTCCCATTGAAACTTTTCAAATCCCTCTCAAAATTGTTGAAATCCTGTTGAAAGTTTGAAACTTCTCTCTAGAATTTTCAAAATCCACGTCCACATGTTTATAATTTCAGGTCAAAATTGCTAAAATTCCAGTTGAAATTTTTTCAAAGTCCCTTCAAAATTTTCCAATTTTTGTCCCAATTCTTCCCATTCCCATTGAAACTTTTCAAATCCCTCTCAAAATTGTTGAAATCCTGTTGAAAGTTTGAAACTTCTCTCTAGAATTTTCAAAATCCACGTCCACATGTTTATAATTTCAGGTCAAAATTGCTAAAATTCCAGTTGAAATTTTTTCCAAGTCCCTTCAAAATTTTCCAATTTTTGTCCCAATTCTTCCCATTCCCATTGAAACTTTTCACATCCCTCTCAAAATTGTTGAAATTCTGTTGAAGCTTTTAAAATTCTCTCTAGAATTTTCAAAATCCACTTCCACATGTTTACAATTTCAGGTCAAAATTGCGAAAATTCCAGTTGAAAATTTTCCAAGTCCCTGAAAAATTTTCCAATTTTTGTCCCAATTCTTCCCATTCCCATTGAAACTTTTCAAATCCCTCTCAAAATTGTTGAAATTCTCTTGAAGCTTTTAAAATTCTCTCTAGAATTTTCAAAATCCACGTCCACATGTTTACAATTTCACGTCAAAATTGCTAAAATTCCAGTTGAAATTTTTTCAAAGTCCCTTAAAAATTTTCCAATTTTTGTCCCAATTCTTCCCATTCCCATTGAAACTTTTCAAATCCCTCTCAAAATTGTTGAAATCCTGTTGAAAGTTTGAAACTTCTCTCTAGAATTTTCAAAATCCACGTCCACATGTTTATAATTTCAGGTCAAAATTGCTAAAATTCCAGTTGAAATTTTTTCAAAGTCCCTTAAAAATTTTCCAATTTTTGTCCCAATTCTTCCCATTCCCATTGAAACTTTTCAAATCCCTCTCAAAATTGTTGAAATTCTGTTGAAGCTTTTAAAATTCTCTCTAGAATTTTCAAAATCCACGTCCACATGTTTACAATTTCAGGTCAAAATTGCTAAAATTCCAGTTGAAATTTTTTCCAAGTCCCTTCAAAATTTTCCAATTTTTGTCCCAATTCTTCCCATTCCCATTGAAACTTTTCAAATCCCTCTCAAAATTGTTGAAATTCTGTTGAAGCTTTTACAATTCTCTCTAGAATTTTCAAAATCCACGTCCACATGTTTACAATTTCAGGTCAAAATTGCGAAAATTCCAGTTGAAATTTTTTCAAAGTCCCTTAAAAATTTTCCAATTTTTGTCCCAATTCTTCCCATTCCCATTGAAACTTTTCAAATCCCTCTCAAAATTGTTGAAATTCTGTTGAAAGTTTGAAACTTCTCTCTAGAATTTTCAAAATCCACTTCAACATGTTTATAATTTCAGGTCAAAATTGCTAAAATTCCAGTTGAAATTTTTTCCAAGTCCCTTCAAAATTTTCCAATTTTTGTCCCAATTCTTCCCATTCCCATTGAAACTTTTCAAATCCCTCTCAAAATTGTTGAAATTCTCTTGAAGCTTTTAAAATTCTCTCTAGAATTTTCAAAATCCACGTCCACATGTTTACAATTTCACGTCAAAATTGCTAAAATTCCAGTTGAAATTTTTTCAAAGTCCCTTAAAAATTTTCCAATTTTTGTCCCAATTCTTCCCATTCCCATTGAAACTTTTCAAATCCCTCTCAAAATTGTTGAAATCCTGTTGAAAGTTTGAAACTTCTCTCTAGAATTTTCAAAATCCACGTCCACATGTTTATAATTTCAGGTCAAAATTGCTAAAATTCCAGTTGAAATTTTTTCCAAGTCCCTGAAAAATTTTCCAATTTTTGTCCCAATTCTTCCCATTCCCATTGAAACTTTTCACATCCCTCTCAAAATTGTTGAAATTCTGTTGAAGCTTTTAAAATTCTCTCTAGAATTTTCAAAATCCACTTCCACATGTTTACAATTTCAGGTCAAAATTGCGAAAATTCCAGTTGAAATTTTTTCAAAGTCCCTTAAAAATTTTCCAATTTTTGTCCCAATTCTTCCCATTCCCATTGAAACTTTTCAAATCCCTCTCAAAATTGTTGAAATTCTGTTGAAGCTTTTAAAATTCTCTCTAGAATTTTCAAAATCCACGTCCACATGTTTACAATTTCAGGTCAAAATTGCTAAAATTCCAGTTGAAATTTTTTCCAAGTCCCTTAAAAATTTTCCAATTTTTGTCCCAATTCTTCCCATTCCCATTGAAACTTTTCAAATCCCTCTCCAAATTGTTGAAATTCTGTTGAAGCTTTTAAAATTCTCTCTAGAATTTTCAAAATCCACTTCAACATGTTTCCAACTTCACGTCAAAATTGCTAAAATTCCAGTTGAAATTTTTTCAAAGTCCCTTCAAAATTTTCCAATTTTTGTCCCAATTCTTCCCATTCCCATTGAAACTTTTCAAATCCCTCTCAAAATTGTTGAAATTCTGTTGAAGCTTTTACAATTCTCTCTAGAATTTTCAAAATCCACGTCCACATGTTTACAATTTCAGGTCAAAATTGCGAAAATTCCAGTTGAAATTTTTTCAAAGTCGCTTCAAAATTTTCCAATTTTTGTCCCAATTCTTCCCATTCCCATTGAAACTTTTCAAATCCCTCTCAAAATTGTTGAAATTCTGTTGAAAGTTTGAAACTTCTCTCTAGAATTTTCAAAATCCACTTCAACATGTTTATAATTTCAGGTCAAAATTGCTAAAATTCCAGTTGAAATTTTTTCCAAGTCCCTTCAAAATTTTCCAATTTTTGTCCCAATTCTTCCCATTCCCATTGAAACTTTTCAAATCCCTCTCAAAATTGTTGAAATTCTCTTGAAGCTTTTAAAATTCTCTCTAGAATTTTCAAAATCCACGTCCACATGTTTACAATTTCACGTCAAAATTGCTAAAATTCCAGTTGAAATTTTTTCAAAGTCCCTTAAAAATTTTCCAATTTTTGTCCCAATTCTTCCCATTCCCATTGAAACTTTTCAAATCCCTCTCAAAATTGTTGAAATCCTGTTGAAAGTTTGAAACTTCTCTCTAGAATTTTCAAAATCCACGTCCACATGTTTATAATTTCAGGTCAAAATTGCTAAAATTCCAGTTGAAATTTTTTCAAAGTCCCTTAAAAATTTTCCAATTTTTGTCCCAATTCTTCCCATTCCCATTGAAACTTTTCAAATCCCTCTCAAAATTGTTGAAATTCTGTTGAAGCTTTTAAAATTCTCTCTAGAATTTTCAAAATCCACGTCCACATGTTTACAATTTCAGGTCAAAATTGCTAAAATTCCAGTTGAAATTTTTTCCAAGTCCCTTAAAAATTTTCCAATTTTTGTCCCAATTCTTCCCATTCCCATTGAAACTTTTCAAATCCCTCTCCAAATTGTTGAAATTCTGTTGAAGCTTTTAAAATTCTCTCTAGAATTTTCAAAATCCACTTCAACATGTTTCCAACTTCACGTCAAAATTGCTAAAATTCCAGTTGAAATTTTTTCAAAGTCCCTTCAAAATTTTCCAATTTTTGTCCCAATTCTTCCCATTCCCATTGAAACTTTTAAAATCCCTCTCAAAATTGTTGAAATTCTGTTGAAGCTTTTACAATTCTCTCTAGAATTTTCAAAATCCACGTCCACATGTTTACAATTTCAGGTCAAAATTGCGAAAATTCCAGTTGAAATTTTTTCAAAGTCCCTTAAAAATTTTCCAATTTTCGTCCCAATTCTTCCCATTCCCATTGAAACTTTTCAAATCCCTCTCAACATTGTTGAAATCCTGTTGAAAGTTTGAAACTTCTCTCTAGAATTTTCAAAATCCACGTCCACATGTTTATAATTTCACGTCAAAATTGCTAAAATTCCAGTTGAAATTTTTTCAAAGTCCCTTAAAAATTTTCCAATTTTTGTCCCAATTCTTCCCATTCCCATTGAAACTTTTCAAATCCCTCTCAAAATTGTTGAAATTCTGTTGAAGCTTTTAAAATTCTCTCTAGAATTTTCAAAATCCACGTCCACATGTTTACAATTTCAGGTCAAAATTGCTAAAATTCCAGTTGAAATTTTTTCCAAGTCCCTTAAAAATTTTCCAATTTTTGTCCCAATTCTTCCCATTCCCATTGAAACTTTTCAAATCCCTCTCCAAATTGTTGAAATTCTGTTGAACCTTTTAAAATTCTCTCTAGAATTTTCAAAATCCACTTCAACATGTTTCCAACTTCACGTCAAAATTGCTAAAATTCCAGTTGAAATTTTTTCAAAGTCCCTTAAAAATTTTCCAATTTTTGTCCCAATTCTTCCCATTCCCATTGAAACTTTTAAAATCCCTCTCAAAATTGTTGAAATTCTGTTGAAGCTTTTACAATTCTCTCTAGAATTTTCAAAATCCACGTCCACATGTTTACAATTTCAGGTCAAAATTGCGAAAATTCCAGTTGAAATTTTTTCAAAGTCCCTTAAAAATTTTCCAATTTTTGTCCCAATTCTTCCCATTCCCATTGAAACTTTTCAAATCCCTCTCAAAATTGTTGAAATTCTGTTGAAAGTTTGAAACTTCTCTCTAGAATTTTCAAAATCCACGTCCACATGTTTATAATTTCAGGTCAAAATTGCTAAAATTCCAGTTGAAATTTTTTCCAAGTCCCTGAAAAATTTTCCAATTTTTGTCCCAATTCTTCCCATTCCCATTGAAACTTTTCACATCCCTCTCAAAATTGTTGAAATTCTGTTGAAGCTTTTAAAATTCTCTCTAGAATTTTCAAAATCCACTTCCACATGTTTACAATTTCAGGTCAAAATTGCGAAAATTCCAGTTGAAATTTTTTCAAAGTCCCTTAAAAATTTTCCAATTTTTGTCCCAATTCTTCCCATTCCCATTGAAACTTTTCAAATCCCTCTCAAAATTGTTGAAATTCTGTTGAAGCTTTTAAAATTCTCTCTAGAATTTTCAAAATCCACGTCCACATGTTTACAATTTCAGGTCAAAATTGCTAAAATTCCAGTTGAAATTTTTTCCAAGTCCCTTAAAAATTTTCCAATTTTTGTCCCAATTCTTCCCATTCCCATTGAAACTTTTCAAATCCCTCTCCAAATTGTTGAAATTCTGTTGAAGCTTTTAAAATTCTCTCTAGAATTTTCAAAATCCACTTCAACATGTTTCCAACTTCACGTCAAAATTGCTAAAATTCCAGTTGAAATTTTTTCAAAGTCCCTTCAAAATTTTCCAATTTTTGTCCCAATTCTTCCCATTCCCATTGAAACTTTTCAAATCCCTCTCAAAATTGTTGAAATTCTGTTGAAGCTTTTACAATTCTCTCTAGAATTTTCAAAATCCACGTCCACATGTTTACAATTTCAGGTCAAAATTGCGAAAATTCCAGTTGAAATTTTTTCAAAGTCGCTTCAAAATTTTCCAATTTTTGTCCCAATTCTTCCCATTCCCATTGAAACTTTTCAAATCCCTCTCAAAATTGTTGAAATTCTGTTGAAAGTTTGAAACTTCTCTCTAGAATTTTCAAAATCCACTTCAACATGTTTATAATTTCAGGTCAAAATTGCTAAAATTCCAGTTGAAATTTTTTCCAAGTCCCTTCAAAATTTTCCAATTTTTGTCCCAATTCTTCCCATTCCCATTGAAACTTTTCAAATCCCTCTCAAAATTGTTGAAATTCTCTTGAAGCTTTTAAAATTCTCTCTAGAATTTTCAAAATCCACGTCCACATGTTTACAATTTCACGTCAAAATTGCTAAAATTCCAGTTGAAATTTTTTCAAAGTCCCTTAAAAATTTTCCAATTTTTGTCCCAATTCTTCCCATTCCCATTGAAACTTTTCAAATCCCTCTCAAAATTGTTGAAATCCTGTTGAAAGTTTGAAACTTCTCTCTAGAATTTTCAAAATCCACGTCCACATGTTTATAATTTCAGGTCAAAATTGCTAAAATTCCAGTTGAAATTTTTTCAAAGTCCCTTAAAAATTTTCCAATTTTTGTCCCAATTCTTCCCATTCCCATTGAAACTTTTCAAATCCCTCTCAAAATTGTTGAAATTCTGTTGAAGCTTTTAAAATTCTCTCTAGAATTTTCAAAATCCACGTCCACATGTTTACAATTTCAGGTCAAAATTGCTAAAATTCCAGTTGAAATTTTTTCCAAGTCCCTTCAAAATTTTCCAATTTTTGTCCCAATTCTTCCCATTCCCATTGAAACTTTTCAAATCCCTCTCCAAATTGTTGAAATTCTGTTGAAGCTTTTAAAATTCTCTCTAGAATTTTCAAAATCCACTTCAACATGTTTCCAACTTCACGTCAAAATTGCTAAAATTCCAGTTGAAATTTTTTCAAAGTCCCTTCAAAATTTTCCAATTTTTGTCCCAATTCTTCCCATTCCCATTGAAACTTTTAAAATCCCTCTCAAAATTGTTGAAATTCTGTTGAAGCTTTTACAATTCTCTCTAGAATTTTCAAAATCCACGTCCACATGTTTACAATTTCAGGTCAAAATTGCGAAAATTCCAGTTGAAATTTTTTCAAAGTCCCTTAAAAATTTTCCAATTTTCGTCCCAATTCTTCCCATTCCCATTGAAACTTTTCAAATCCCTCTCAACATTGTTGAAATCCTGTTGAAAGTTTGAAACTTCTCTCTAGAATTTTCAAAATCCACGTCCACATGTTTATAATTTCACGTCAAAATTGCTAAAATTCCAGTTGAAATTTTTTCAAAGTCCCTTAAAAATTTTCCAATTTTTGTCCCAATTCTTCCCATTCCCATTGAAACTTTTCAAATCCCTCTCAAAATTGTTGAAATTCTGTTGAAGCTTTTAAAATTCTCTCTAGAATTTTCAAAATCCACGTCCACATGTTTACAATTTCAGGTCAAAATTGCTAAAATTCCAGTTGAAATTTTTTCCAAGTCCCTTAAAAATTTTCCAATTTTTGTCCCAATTCTTCCCATTCCCATTGAAACTTTTCAAATCCCTCTCCAAATTGTTGAAATTCTGTTGAACCTTTTAAAATTCTCTCTAGAATTTTCAAAATCCACTTCAACATGTTTCCAACTTCACGTCAAAATTGCTAAAATTCCAGTTGAAATTTTTTCAAAGTCCCTTAAAAATTTTCCAATTTTTGTCCCAATTCTTCCCATTCCCATTGAAACTTTTAAAATCCCTCTCAAAATTGTTGAAATTCTGTTGAAGCTTTTACAATTCTCTCTAGAATTTTCAAAATCCACGTCCACATGTTTACAATTTCAGGTCAAAATTGCGAAAATTCCAGTTGAAATTTTTTCAAAGTCCCTTAAAAATTTTCCAATTTTTGTCCCAATTCTTCCCATTCCCATTGAAACTTTTCAAATCCCTCTCAAAATTGTTGAAATTCTGTTGAAAGTTTGAAACTTCTCTCTAGAATTTTCAAAATCCACTTCAACATGTTTATAATTTCAGGTCAAAATTGCTAAAATTCCAGTTCAAATTTTTTCAAAGTCCCTTCAAAATTTTCCAATTTTTGTCCCAATTCTTCCCATTCCCATTGAAACTTTTCAAATCCCTCTCAAAATTGTTGAAATTCTCTTGAAGCTTTTAAAATTCTCTCTAGAATTTTCAAAATCCACGTCCACATGTTTACAATTTCACGTCAAAATTGCTAAAATTCCAGTTGAAATTTTTTCAAAGTCCCTTAAAAATTTTCCAATTTTTGTCCCAATTCTTCCCATTCCCATTGAAACTTTTCAAATCCCTCTCAAAATTGTTGAAATCCTGTTGAAAGTTTGAAACTTCTCTCTAGAATTTTCAAAATCCACGTCCACATGTTTATAATTTCAGGTCAAAATTGCTAAAATTCCAGTTGAAATTTTTTCAAAGTCCCTTCAAAATTTTCCAATTTTTGTCCCAATTCTTCCCATTCCCATTGAAACTTTTCAAATCCCTCTCAAAATTGTTGAAATTCTGTTGAAGCTTTTAAAATTCTCTCTAGAATTTTCAAAATCCACGTCCACATGTTTACAATTTCAGGTCAAAATTGCTAAAATTCCAGTTGAAATTTTTTCCAAGTCCCTTAAAAATTTTCCAATTTTTGTCCCAATTCTTCCCATTCCCATTGAAACTTTTCAAATCCCTCTCAAAATTGTTGAAATTCTGTTGAAGCTTTTAAAATTCTCTCTAGAATTTTCAAAATCCACGTCCACATGTTTACAATTTCAGGTCAAAATTGCTAAAATTCCAGTTGAAATTTTTTCCAAGTCCCTTAAAAATTTTCCAATTTTTGTCCCAATTCTTCCCATTCCCATTGAAACTTTTCAAATCCCTCTCCAAATTGTTGAAATTCTGTTGAAGCTTTTAAAATTCTCTCTAGAATTTTCAAAATCCACTTCAACATGTTTCCAACTTCACGTCAAAATTGCTAAAATTCCAGTTGAAATTTTTTCAAAGTCCCTTCAAAATTTTCCAATTTTTGTCCCAATTCTTCCCATTCCCATTGAAACTTTTCAAATCCCTCTCAAAATTGTTGAAATTCTGTTGAAGCTTTTACAATTCTCTCTAGAATTTTCAAAATCCACGTCCACATGTTTACAATTTCAGGTCAAAATTGCGAAAATTCCAGTTGAAATTTTTTCAAAGTCCCTTAAAAATTTTCCAATTTTTGTCCCAATTCTTCCCATTCCCATTGAAACTTTTCAAATCCCTCTCAAAATTGTTGAAATTCTGTTGAAAGTTTGAAACTTCTCTCTAGAATTTTCAAAATCCACTTCAACATGTTTATAATTTCAGGTCAAAATTGCTAAAATTCCAGTTGAAATTTTTTCAAAGTCCCTTCAAAATTTTCCAATTTTTGTCCCAATTCTTCCCATTCCCATTGAAACTTTTCAAATCCCTCTCAAAATTGTTGAAATTCTCTTGAAGCTTTTAAAATTCTCTCTAGAATTTTCAAAATCCACTTCAACATGTTTCCAATTTCACGTCAAAATTGCTAAAATTCCAGTTGAAATTTTTTCCAAGTCCCTTAAAAATTTTCCAATTTTTGTCCCAATTCTTCCCATTCCCATTGAAACTTTTCAAATCCCTCTCCAAATTGTTGAAATTCTGTTGAAGCTTTTAAAATTCTCTCTAGAATTTTCAAAATCCACTTCAACATGTTTACAATTTCTGGTTAAAAATTGCTAAAATTCCAGTTGAAATTTTTTCAAAGTCCCTTAAAAATTTTCCAATTTTTGTCCCAATTCTTCCCATTCCCATTGAAACTTTTCAAATCCCTCTCAACATTGTTGAAATTCTGTTGAAGCTTTTACAATTCTCTCTAGAATTTTCAAAATCCACGTCCACATGTTTACAATTTCACGTCAAAATTGCTAAAATTCCAGTTGAAATTTTTTCAAAGTCCCTTAAAAATTTTCCAATTTTTGTCCCAATTCTTCCCATTCCCATTGAAACTTTTCAAATCCCTCTCAAAATTGTTGAAATTCTGTTGAAAGTTTGAAACTTCTCTCTAGAATTTTCAAAATCCACTTCAACATGTTTATAATTTCAGGTCAAAATTGCTAAAATTCCAGTTGAAATTTTTTCAAAGTCCCTTCAAAATTTTCCAATTTTTGTCCCAATTCTTCCCATTCCCATTGAAACTTTTCAAATCCCTCTCAAAATTGTTGAAATTCTGTTGAAGCTTTTAAAATTCTCTCTAGAATTTTCAAAATCCACTTCAACATGTTTCCAATTTCACGTCAAAATTGCTAAAATTCCAGTTGAAATTTTTTCCAAGTCCCTTAAAAATTTTCCAATTTTTGTCCCAATTCTTCCCATTCCCATTGAAACTTTTCAAATCCCTCTCCAAATTGTTGAAATTCTGTTGAAGCTTTTAAAATTCTCTCTAGAATTTTCAAAATCCACTTCAACATGTTTCCAACTTCACGTCAAAATTGCTAAAATTCCAGTTGAAATTTTTTCAAAGTCCCTTAAAAATTTTCCAATTTTTGTCCCAATTCTTCCCATTCCCATTGAAACTTTTAAAATCCCTCTCAAAATTGTTGAAATTCTGTTGAAGCTTTTACAATTCTCTCTAGAATTTTCAAAATCCACGTCCACATGTTTACAATTTCAGGTCAAAATTGCGAAAATTCCAGTTGAAATTTTTTCAAAGTCCCTTAAAAATTTTCCAATTTTTGTCCCAATTCTTCCCATTCCCATTGAAACTTTTCAAATCCCTCTCAAAATTGTTGAAATTCTGTTGAAAGTTTGAAACTTCTCTCTAGAATTTTCAAAATCCACTTCAACATGTTTATAATTTCAGGTCAAAATTGCTAAAATTCCAGTTCAAATTTTTTCAAAGTCCCTTCAAAATTTTCCAATTTTTGTCCCAATTCTTCCCATTCCCATTGAAACTTTTCAAATCCCTCTCAAAATTGTTGAAATTCTGTTGAAGCTTTTAAAATTCTCTCTAGAATTTTCAAAATCCACGTCCACATGTTTACAATTTCACGTCAAAATTGCTAAAATTCCAGTTGAAATTTTTTCAAAGTCCCTTAAAAATTTTCCAATTTTTGTCCCAATTCTTCCCATTCCCATTGAAACTTTTCAAATCCCTCTCAAAATTGTTGAAATCCTGTTGAAAGTTTGAAACTTCTCTCTAGAATTTTCAAAATCCACGTCCACATGTTTATAATTTCAGGTCAAAATTGCTAAAATTCCAGTTGAAATTTTTTCAAAGTCCCTTCAAAATTTTCCAATTTTTGTCCCAATTCTTCCCATTCCCATTGAAACTTTTCAAATCCCTCTCAAAATTGTTGAAATTCTGTTGAAGCTTTTAAAATTCTCTCTAGAATTTTCAAAATCCACGTCCACATGTTTACAATTTCAGGTCAAAATTGCTAAAATTCCAGTTGAAATTTTTTCCAAGTCCCTTAAAAATTTTCCAATTTTTGTCCCAATTCTTCCCATTCCCATTGAAACTTTTCAAATCCCTCTCAAAATTGTTGAAATTCTGTTGAAGCTTTTAAAATTCTCTCTAGAATTTTCAAAATCCACGTCCACATGTTTACAATTTCAGGTCAAAATTGCTAAAATTCCAGTTGAAATTTTTTCCAAGTCCCTTAAAAATTTTCCAATTTTTGTCCCAATTCTTCCCATTCCCATTGAAACTTTTCAAATCCCTCTCCAAATTGTTGAAATTCTGTTGAAGCTTTTAAAATTCTCTCTAGAATTTTCAAAATCCACTTCAACATGTTTCCAACTTCACGTCAAAATTGCTAAAATTCCAGTTGAAATTTTTTCAAAGTCCCTTCAAAATTTTCCAATTTTTGTCCCAATTCTTCCCATTCCCATTGAAACTTTTCAAATCCCTCTCAAAATTGTTGAAATCCTGTTGAAGCTTTTACAATTCTCTCTAGAATTTTCAAAATCCACGTCCACATGTTTACAATTTCAGGTCAAAATTGCGAAAATTCCAGTTGAAATTTTTTCAAAGTCCCTTAAAAATTTTCCAATTTTTGTCCCAATTCTTCCCATTCCCATTGAAACTTTTCAAATCCCTCTCAAAATTGTTGAAATTCTGTTGAAAGTTTGAAACTTCTCTCTAGAATTTTCAAAATCCACTTCAACATGTTTATAATTTCAGGTCAAAATTGCTAAAATTCCAGTTGAAATTTTTTCCAAGTCCCTTCAAAATTTTCCAATTTTTGTCCCAATTCTTCCCATTCCCATTGAAACTTTTCAAATCCCTCTCAAAATTGTTGAAATTCTCTTGAAGCTTTTAAAATTCTCTCTAGAATTTTCAAAATCCACTTCAACATGTTTCCAATTTCACGTCAAAATTGCTAAAATTCCAGTTGAAATTTTTTCCAAGTCCCTTAAAAATTTTCCAATTTTTGTCCCAATTCTTCCCATTCCCATTGAAACTTTTCAAATCCCTCTCCAAATTGTTGAAATTCTGTTGAAGCTTTTAAAATTCTCTCTAGAATTTTCAAAATCCACTTCAACATGTTTACAATTTCTGGTTAAAAATTGCTAAAATTCCAGTTGAAATTTTTTCAAAGTCCCTTCAAAATTTTCCAATTTTTGTCCCAATTCTTCCCATTCCCATTGAAACTTTTCAAATCCCTCTCAACATTGTTGAAATTCTGTTGAAGCTTTTACAATTCTCTCTAGAATTTTCAAAATCCACGTCCACATGTTTACAATTTCACGTCAAAATTGCTAAAATTCCAGTTGAAATTTTTTCAAAGTCCCTTAAAAATTTTCCAATTTTTGTCCCAATTCTTCCCATTCCCATTGAAACTTTTCAAATCCCTCTCAACATTGTTAAAATTCTCTTGAAGCTTTTAAAATTCTCTCTAGAATTTTCAAAATCCACTTCAACATGTTTCCAATTTCACGTCAAAATTGCTAAAATTCCAGTTGAAATTTTTTCCAAGTCCCTTAAAAATTTTCCAATTTTTGTCCCAATTCTTCCCATTCCCATTGAAACTTTTCAAATCCCTCTCCAAATTGTTGAAATTCTGTTGAAGCTTTTAAAATTCTCTCTAGAATTTTCAAAATCCACTTCAACATGTTTACAATTTCTGGTTAAAAATTGCTAAAATTCCAGCTGAAATTTTTTCAAAGTCCCTTCAAAATTTTCCAATTTTTGTCCCAATTCTTCCCATTCCCATTGAAACTTTTAAAATCCCTCTCAAAATTGTTGAAATTCTGTTGAAGCTTTTACAATTCTCTCTAGAATTTTCAAAATCCACGTCCACATGTTTACAATTTCAGGTCAAAATTGCGAAAATTCCAGTTGAAATTTTTTCCAAGTCCCTTCAAAATTTTCCAATTTTTGTCCCAATTCTTCCCATTCCCATTGAAACTTTTAAAATCCCTCTCAAAATTGTTGAAATTCTGTTGAAAGTTTGAAACTTCTCTCTAGAATTTTCAAAATCCACGTCCACATGTTTACAATTTCACGTCAAAATTGCTAAAATTCCAGTTGAAATTTTTTCAAAGTCCCTTCAAAATTTTCCAATTTTCGTCCCAATTCTTCCCATTCCCATTGAAACTTTTCAAATCCCTCTCAACATTGTTGAAATCCTGTTGAAAGTTTGAAACTTCTCTCTAGAATTTTCAAAATCCACGTCCACATGTTTATAATTTCACGTCAAAATTGCTAAAATTCCAGTTGAAATTTTTTCAAAGTCCCTTCAAAATTTTCCAATTTTTGTCCCAATTCTTCCCATTCCCATTGAAACTTTTCACATCCCTCTCAAAATTGTTGAAATTCTGTTGAAGCTTTTAAAATTCTCTCTAGAATTTTCAAAATCCACTTCCACATGTTTACAGTTTCAGGTCAAAATTGCGAAAATTCCAGTTGAAATTTTTTCCAAGTCCCTTCAAAATTTTCCAATTTTTGTCCCAATTCTTCCCATTCCCATTGAAACTTTTCAAATCCCTCTCAAAATTGTTGAAATTCTGTTGAAAGTTTGAAACTTCTCTCTAGAATTTTCAAAATCCACTTCAACATGTTTATAATTTCAGGTCAAAATTGCTAAAATTCCAGTCGAAATTTTTTCAAAGTCCCTTCAAAATTTTCCAATTTTTGTCCCAATTCTTCCCATTCCCATTGAAACTTTTCAAATCCCTCTCAAAATTGTTGAAATTCTCTTGAAGCTTTTAAAATTCTCTCTAGAATTTTCAAAATCCACTTCAACATGTTTCCAATTTCACGTCAAAATTGCTAAAATTCCAGTTGAAATTTTTTCCAAGTCCCTTAAAAATTTTCCAATTTTTGTCCCAATTCTTCCCATTCCCATTGAAACTTTTCAAATCCCTCTCCAAATTGTTGAAATCCTGTTGAAGCTTTTAAAATTCTCTCTAGAATTTTCAAAATCCACGTCCACATGTTTACAATTTCAGGTCAAAATTGCTAAAATTCCAGTTGAAATTTTTTCCAAGTCCCTTAAAAATTTTCCAATTTTTGTCCCAATTCTTCCCATTCCCATTGAAACTTTTCAAATCCCTCTCCAAATTGTTGAAATTCTGTTGAAGCTTTTAAAATTCTCTCTAGAATTTTCAAAATCCACTTCAACATGTTTCCAATTTCACGTCAAAATTGCTAAAATTCCAGTTGAAATTTTTTCAAAGTCCCTTCAAAATTTTCCAATTTTTGTCCCAATTCTTCCCATTCCCATTGAAACTTTTAAATCCCTCTCAAAATTGTTGAAATTCTGTTGAAGCTTTTACAATTCTCTCTAGAATTTTCAAAATCCACGTCCACATGTTTACAATTTCAGGTCAAAATTGCGAAAATTCCAGTTGAAATTTTTTCCAAGTCCCTTCAAAATTTTCCAATTTTTGTCCCAATTCTTCCCATTCCCATTGAAACTTTTAAAATCCCTCTCAAAATTGTTGAAATTCTGTTGAAGCTTTTAAAATTCTCTCTAGAATTTTCAAAATCCACGTCCACATGTTTACAATTTCACGTCAAAATTGCTAAAATTCCAGTTGAAATTTTTTCAAAGTCCCTTCAAAATTTTCCAATTTTCGTCCCAATTCTTCCCATTCCCATTGAAACTTTTCAAATCCCTCTCAACATTGTTGAAATCCTGTTGAAAGTTTGAAACTTCTCTCTAGAATTTTCAAAATCCACGTCCACATGTTTATAATTTCACGTCAAAATTGCTAAAATTCCAGTTGAAATTTTTTCCAAGTCCCTTAAAAATTTTCCAATTTTTGTCCCAATTCTTCCCATTCCCATTGAAACTTTTCAAATCCCTCTCCAAATTGTTGAAATTCTGTTGAAGCTTTTAAAATTCTCTCTAGAATTTTCAAAATCCACTTCAACATGTTTCCAACTTCACGTCAAAATTGCTAAAATTCCAGTTGAAATTTTTTCAAAGTCCCTTCAAAATTTTCCAATTTTTGTCCCAATTCTTCCCATTCCCATTGAAACTTTTCAAATCCCTCTCAAAATTGTTGAAATTCTGTTGAAGCTTTTACAATTCTCTCTAGAATTTTCAAAATCCACGTCCACATGTTTACAATTTCAGGTCAAAATTGCGAAAATTCCAGTTGAAATTTTTTCAAAGTCCCTTAAAAATTTTCCAATTTTTGTCCCAATTCTTCCCATTCCCATTGAAACTTTTCAAATCCCTCTCAAAATTGTTGAAATTCTGTTGAAAGTTTGAAACTTCTCTCTAGAATTTTCAAAATCCACTTCAACATGTTTATAATTTCAGGTCAAAATTGCTAAAATTCCAGTTGAAATTTTTTCAAAGTCCCTTAAAAATTTTCCAATTTTTGTCCCAATTCTTCCCATTCCCATTGAAACTTTTCAAATCCCTCTCAAAATTGTTGAAATTCTGTTGAAAGTTTGAAACTTCTCTCTAGAATTTTCAAAATCCACTTCAACATGTTTATAATTTCAGGTCAAAATTGCTAAAATTCCAGTTCAAATTTTTTCAAAGTCCCTTCAAAATTTTCCAATTTTTGTCCCAATTCTTCCCATTCCCATTGAAACTTTTCAAATCCCTCTCCAAATTGTTGAAATTCTGTTGAAGCTTTTAAAATTCTCTCTAGAATTTTCAAAATCCACTTCAACATGTTTACAATTTCTGGTTAAAAATTGCTAAAATTCCAGTTGAAATTTTTTCCAAGTCCCTTAAAAATTTTCCAATTTTTGTCCCAATTCTTCCCATTCCCATTGAAACTTTTCAAATCCCTCTCAACATTGTTGAAATTCTGTTGAAGCTTTTACAATTCTCTCTAGAATTTTCAAAATCCACGTCCACATGTTTACAATTTCACGTCAAAATTGCTAAAATTCCAGTTGAAATTTTTTCAAAGTCCCTTAAAAATTTTCCAATTTTTGTCCCAATTCTTCCCATTCCCATTGAAACTTTTCAAATCCCTCTCAAAATTGTTGCAATTCTCTTGAAGCTTTTAAAATTCTCTCTAGAATTTTCAAAATCCACTTCAACATGTTTCCAATTTCACGTCAAAATTGCTAAAATTCCAGTTGAAATTTTTTCCAAGTCCCTTAAAAATTTTCCAATTTTTGTCCCAATTCTTCCCATTCCCATTGAAACTTTTCAAATCCCTCTCCAAATTGTTGAAATTCTGTTGAAGCTTTTAAAATTCTCTCTAGAATTTTCAAAATCCACTTCAACATGTTTACAATTTCTGGTTAAAAATTGCTAAAATTCCAGCTGAAATTTTTTCAAAGTCCCTTCAAAATTTTCCAATTTTTGTCCCAATTCTTCCCATTCCCATTGAAACTTTTAAAATCCCTCTCAAAATTGTTGAAATTCTGTTGAAGCTTTTACAATTCTCTCTAGAATTTTCAAAATCCACGTCCACATGTTTACAATTTCAGGTCAAAATTGCGAAAATTCCAGTTGAAATTTTTTCCAAGTCCCTTCAAAATTTTCCAATTTTTGTCCCAATTCTTCCCATTCCCATTGAAACTTTTAAAATCCCTCTCAAAATTGTTGAAATTCTGTTGAAGCTTTTAAAATTCTCTCTAGAATTTTCAAAATCCACGTCCACATGTTTACAATTTCACGTCAAAATTGCTAAAATTCCAGTTGAAATTTTTTCAAAGTCCCTTCAAAATTTTCCAATTTTCGTCCCAATTCTTCCCATTCCCATTGAAACTTTTCAAATCCCTCTCAACATTGTTGAAATCCTGTTGAAAGTTTGAAACTTCTCTCTAGAATTTTCAAAATCCACGTCCACATGTTTATAATTTCACGTCAAAATTGCTAAAATTCCAGTTGAAATTTTTTCAAAGTCCCTTCAAAATTTTCCAATTTTTGTCCCAATTCTTCCCATTCCCATTGAAACTTTTCACATCCCTCTCAAAATTGTTGAAATTCTGTTGAAAGTTTGAAACTTCTCTCTAGAATTTTCAAAATCCACTTCAACATGTTTATAATTTCAGGTCAAAATTGCTAAAATTCCAGTTGAAATTTTTTCAAAGTCCCTTCAAAATTTTCCAATTTTTGTCCCAATTCTTCCCATTCCCATTGAAACTTTTCAAATCCCTCTCAAAATTGTTGAAATTCTCTTGAAGCTTTTAAAATTCTCTCTAGAATTTTCAAAATCCACTTCAACATGTTTCCAATTTCACGTCAAAATTGCTAAAATTCCAGTTGAAATTTTTTCCAAGTCCCTTAAAAATTTTCCAATTTTTGTCCCAATTCTTCCCATTCCCATTGAAACTTTTCAAATCCCTCTCCAAATTGTTGAAATCCTGTTGAAGCTTTTAAAATTCTCTCTAGAATTTTCAAAATCCACGTCCACATGTTTACAATTTCAGGTCAAAATTGCTAAAATTCCAGTTGAAATTTTTTCCAAGTCCCTTAAAAATTTTCCAATTTTTGTCCCAATTCTTCCCATTCCCATTGAAACTTTTCAAATCCCTCTCCAAATTGTTGAAATTCTGTTGAAGCTTTTAAAATTCTCTCTAGAATTTTCAAAATCCACTTCAACATGTTTACAATTTCTGGTTAAAAATTGCTAAAATTCCAGCTGAAATTTTTTCAAAGTCCCTTCAAAATTTTCCAATTTTTGTCCCAATTCTTCCCATTCCCATTGAAACTTTTAAAATCCCTCTCCAAATTGTTGAAATTCTGTTGAAGCTTTTACAATTCTCTCTAGAATTTTCAAAATCCACGTCCACATGTTTACAATTTCAGGTCAAAATTGCGAAAATTCCAGTTGAAATTTTTTCCAAGTCCCTTCAAAATTTTCCAATTTTTGTCCCAATTCTTCCCATTCCCATTGAAACTTTTAAAATCCCTCTCAAAATTGTTGAAATTCTGTTGAAGCTTTTAAAATTCTCTCTAGAATTTTCAAAATCCACGTCCACATGTTTACAATTTCACGTCAAAATTGCTAAAATTCCAGTTGAAATTTTTTCAAAGTCCCTTCAAAATTTTCCAATTTTCATCCCAATTCTTCCCATTCCCATTGAAACTTTTCAAATCCCTCTCAACATTGTTGAAATCCTGTTGAAAGTTTGAAACTTCTCTCTAGAATTTTCAAAATCCACGTCCACATGTTTATAATTTCACGTCAAAATTGCTAAAATTCCAGTTGAAATTTTTTCAAAGTCCCTTAAAAATTTTCCAATTTTTGTCCCAATTCTTCCCATTCCCATTGAAACTTTTCACATCCCTCTCAAAATTGTTGAAATTCTGTTGAAGCTTTTAAAATTCTCTCTAGAATTTTCAAAATCCACTTCCACATGTTTACAGTTTCAGGTCAAAATTGCGAAAATTCCAGTTGAAATTTTTTCCAAGTCCCTTCAAAATTTTCCAATTTTTGTCCCAATTCTTCCCATTCCCATTGAAACTTTTCAAATCCCTCTCAAAATTGTTGAAATCCTGTTGAAAGTTTGAAACTTCTCTCTAGAATTTTCAAAATCCACTTCAACATGTTTCCAACTTCACGTCAAAATTGCTAAAATTCCAGTTGAAATTTTTTCAAAGTCCCTTCAAAATTTTCCAGTTTTTGTCCCAATTCTTCCCATTCCCATTGAAACTTTTCAAATCCCTCTCAAAATTGTTGAAATTCTCTTGAAGCTTTTAAAATTCTCTCTAGAATTTTCAAAATCCACTTCAACATGTTTCCAATTTCACGTCAAAATTGCTAAAATTCCAGTTGAAATTTTTTCCAAGTCCCTTAAAAATTTTCCAATTTTTGTCCCAATTCTTCCCATTCCCATTGAAACTTTTCAAATCCCTCTCCAAATTGTTGAAATTCTGTTGAAGCTTTTAAAATTCTCTCTAGAATTTTCAAAATCCACGTCCACATGTTTACAATTTCACGTCAAAATTGCTAAAATTCCAGTTGAAATTTTTTCAAAGTCCCTTAAAAATTTTCCAATTTTTGTCCCAATTCTTCCCATTCCCATTGAAACTTTTCAAATCCCTCTCCAAATTGTTGAAATTCTGTTGAAGCTTTTACAATTCTCTCTAGAATTTTCAAAATCCACGTCCACATGTTTACAATTTCACGTCAAAATTGCTAAAATTCCAGTTGAAATTTTTTCCAAGTCCCTTAAAAATTTTCCAATTTTTGTCCCAATTCTTCCCATTCCCATTGAAACTTTTCAAATCCCTCTCAAAATTGTTGAAATTCTCTTGAAGCTTTTAAAATTCTCTCTAGAATTTTCAAAATCCACTTCAACATGTTTCCAATTTCACGTCAAAATTGCTAAAATTCCAGTTGAAATTTTTTCCAAGTCCCTTAAAAATTTTCCAATTTTTGTCCCAATTCTTCCCATTCCCATTGAAACTTTTCAAATCCCTCTCCAAATTGTTGAAATTCTGTTGAAGCTTTTAAAATTCTCTCTAGAATTTTCAAAATCCACTTCAACATGTTTACAATTTCTGGTTAAAAATTGCTAAAATTCCAGTTGAAATTTTTTCAAAGTCCCTTCAAATTTTTCCAATTTTTGTCCCAATTCTTCCCATTCCCATTGAAACTTTTCAAATCCCTCTCCAAATTGTTGAAATTCTGTTGAAGCTTTTAAAATTCTCTCTAGAATTTTCAAAATCCACGTCCACATGTTTCCAATTTCACGTCAAAATTGCTAAAATTCCAGTTGAAATTTTTTCCAAGTCCCTTCAAAATTTTCCAATTTTTGTCCCAATTCTTCCCATTCCCATTGAAACTTTTCAAATCCCTCTCAAAATTGTTGAAATTCTGTTGAAGCTTTTAAAATTCTCTCTAGAATTTTCAAAATCCACTTCAACATGTTTACAATTTCTGGTTAAAAATTGCTAAAATTCCAGTTGAAATTTTTTCAAAGTCCCTTCAAAATTTTCCAATTTTTGTCCCAATTCTTCCCATTCCCATTGAAACTTTTCAAATCCCTCTCAACATTGTTGAAATTCTGTTGAAGCTTTTAAAATTCTCTCTAGAATTTTCAAAATCCACTTCAACATGTTTACAATTTCAGGTCAAAATTGCTAAAATTCCAGTCGCAATTTTTTCAAAGTCCCTTCAAATTTTTCCAATTTTTGTCCCAATTCTTCCCATTCCCATTGAAACTTTTCAAATCCCTCTCCAAATTGTTGAAATTCTGTTGAAGCTTTTACAATTCTCTCTAGAATTTTCAAAATCCACGTCCACATGTTTACAATTTCACGTCAAAATTGCTAAAATTCCAGTTGAAATTTTTTCCAAGTCCCTTCAAAATTTTCCAATTTTTGTCCCAATTCTTCCCATTCCCATTGAAACTTTTCAAATCCCTCTCCAAATTGTTGAAATTCTGTTGAAGCTTTTAAAATTCTCTCTAGAATTTTCAAAATCCACGTCCACATGTTTACAATTTCAGGTCAAAATTGCTAAAATTCCAGTCGCAATTTTTTCAAAGTCCCTTAAAAATTTTCCAATTTTTGTCCCAATTCTTCCCATTCCCATTGAAACTTTTCACATCCCTCTCAAAATTGTTGAAATTCTGTTGAAGCTTTTAAAATTCTCTCTAGAATTTTCAAAATCCACTTCAACATGTTTACAATTTCAGGTCAAAATTGCGAAAATTCCAGTTGAAATTTTTTCCAAGTCCCTTCAAAATTTTCCAATTTTTGTCCCAATTCTTCCCATTCCGATTGAAACTTTTCAAATCCCTCTCAAAATTGTTGAAATTCTGTTGAAGCTTTTAAAATTCTCTCTAGAATTTTCAAAATCCACGTCCACATGTTTACAATTTCACGTCAAAATTGCTAAAATTCCAGTTGAAATTTTTTCAAAGTCCCTTCAAATTTTTCCAATTTTCGTCCCAATTCTTCCCATTCCCATTGAAACTTTTCAAATCCCTCTCAAAATTGTTGAAATCCTGTTGAAAGTTTGAAACTTCTCTCTAGAATTTTCAAAATCCACGTCCACATGTTTACAATTTCAGGTCAAAATTGCTAAAATTCCAGTTGAAATTTTTTCAAAGTCCCTTAAAAATTTTCCAATTTTTGTCCCAATTCTTCCCATTCCCATTGAAACTTTTCAAATCCCTCTCAAAATTGTTGAAATCCTGTTGAAAGTTTGAAACTTCTCTCTAGAATTTTCAAAATCCACTTCAACATGTTTATAATTTCAGGTCAAAATTGCTAAAATTCCAGTTGAAACTTTTTCAAAGTCCCTTCAAAATTTACCAATTTTTGTCCCAATTCTTCCCATTCCCATTGAAACTTTTCAAATCCCTCTCAAAATTGTTGAAATCCTGTTGAAAGTTTGAAACTTCTCTCTAGAACTTTCAAAATCCACTTCAACATGTTTACAATTTCAGGCCAAAATTGCTAAAATTCCAGTTGAAATTTTTTCCAAGTCCCTGAAAAATTTTCCAATTTTTGTCCCAATTCTTCCCATTCCCATTGAAACTTTTCAAATCCCTCTCAAAATTGTTGAAATTCCGTTGAAGCTTTTAAAATTCTCTCTAGAATTTTCAAAATCCACGTCCACATGTTTCCAATTTCACGTCAAAATTGCTAAAATTCCAGTTGAAATTTTTTCCAAGTCCCTTAAAAATTTTCCAATTTTCGTCCCAATTCTTCCCATTCCCATTGAAACTTTTCAAATCCCTCTCAAAATTGTTGAAATCCTGTTGAAAGTTTGAAACTTCTCTCTAGAATTTTCAAAATCCACGTCCACATGTTTACAATTTCACGTCAAAATTGCTAAAATTCCAGTTGAAATTTTTTCAAAGTCCCTTAAAAATTTTCCAATTTTTGTCCCAATTCTTCCCATTCCCATTGAAACTTTTCAAATCCCTCTCAAAATTGTTGAAATCCTGTTGAAAGTTTGAAACTTCTCTCTAGAATTTTCAAAATCCACGTCCACATGTTTAGAATTTCAGGTCAAAATTGCTAAAATTCCAGTTGAAATTTTTTCCAAGTCCCTTCAAAATTTTCCAATTTTTGTCCCAATTCTTCCCATTCCCATTGAAACTTTTCACATCCCTCTCAAAATTGTTGAAATTCTGTTGAAGCTTTTAAAATTCTCTCTAGAATTTTCAAAATCCACTTCCACATGTTTACAATTTCAGGTCAAAATTGCGAAAATTCCAGTTGAAAATTTTCCAAGTCCCTGAAAAATTTTCCAATTTTTGTCCCAATTCTTCCCATTCCCATTGAAACTTTTCAAATCCCTCTCAAAATTGTTGAAATTCTCTTGAAGCTTTTAAAATTCTCTCTAGAATTTTCAAAATCCACGTCCACATGTTTACAATTTCACGTCAAAATTGCTAAAATTCCACTTGAAATTTTTTCAAAGTCCCTTAAAAATTTTCCAATTTTTGTCCCAATTCTTCCCATTCCCATTGAAACTTTTCAAATCCCTCTCAAAATTGTTGAAATCCTGTTGAAAGTTTGAAACTTCTCTCTAGAATTTTCAAAATCCACGTCCACATGTTTATAATTTCAGGTCAAAATTGCTAAAATTCCAGTTGAAATTTTTTCAAAGTCCCTTAAAAATTTTCCAATTTTTGTCCCAATTCTTCCCATTCCCATTGAAACTTTTCAAATCCCTCTCAAAATTGTTGAAATTCTGTTGAAGCTTTTAAAATTCTCTCTAGAATTTTCAAAATCCACGTCCACATGTTTACAATTTCAGGTCAAAATTGCTAAAATTCCAGTTGAAATTTTTTCCAAGTCCCTTCAAAATTTTCCAATTTTTGTCCCAATTCTTCCCATTCCCATTGAAACTTTTCAAATCCCTCTCCAAATTGTTGAAATTCTGTTGAAGCTTTTAAAATTCTCTCTAGAATTTTCAAAATCCACTTCAACATGTTTCCAACTTCACGTCAAAATTGCTAAAATTCCAGTTGAAATTTTTTCAAAGTCCCTTCAAAATTTTCCAATTTTTGTCCCAATTCTTCCCATTCCCATTGAAACTTTTCAAATCCCTCTCAAAATTGTTGAAATTCTGTTGAAGCTTTTACAATTCTCTCTAGAATTTTCAAAATCCACGTCCACATGTTTACAATTTCAGGTCAAAATTGCGAAAATTCCAGTTGAAATTTTTTCAAAGTCCCTTAAAAATTTTCCAATTTTTGTCCCAATTCTTCCCATTCCCATTGAAACTTTTCAAATCCCTCTCAAAATTGTTGAAATTCTGTTGAAAGTTTGAAACTTCTCTCTAGAATTTTCAAAATCCACGTCCACATGTTTATAATTTCAGGTCAAAATTGCTAAAATTCCAGTTGAAATTTTTTCAAAGTCCCTTCAAAATTTTCCAATTTTTGTCCCAATTCTTCCCATTCCCATTGAAACTTTTCAAATCCCTCTCAAAATTGTTGAAATTCTCTTGAAGCTTTTAAAATTCTCTCTAGAATTTTCAAAATCCACTTCAACATGTTTCCAATTTCACGTCAAAATTGCTAAAATTCCAGTTGAAATTTTTTCAAAGTCCCTTAAAAATTTTCCAATTTTTGTCCCAATTCTTCCCATTCCCATTGAAACTTTTCAAATCCCTCTCCAAATTGTTGAAATTCTGTTGAAGCTTTTAAAATTCTCTCTAGAATTTTCAAAATCCACTTCAACATGTTTACAATTTCTGGTTAAAAATTGCTAAAATTCCAGTTGAAATTTTTTCAAAGTCCCTTAAAAATTTTCCAATTTTTGTCCCAATTCTTCCCATTCCCATTGAAACTTTTCAAATCCCTCTCCAAATTGTTGAAATTCTGTTGAAGCTTTTACAATTCTCTCTAGAATTTTCAAAATCCACGTCCACATGTTTACAATTTCACGTCAAAATTGCTAAAATTCCAGTTGAAATTTTTTCCAAGTCCCTTCAAAATTTTCCAATTTTTGTCCCAATTCTTCCCATTCCCATTGAAACTTTTCAAATCCCTCTCAAAATTGTTGAAATTCTCTTGAAGCTTTTAAAATTCTCTCTAGAATTTTCAAAATCCACTTCAACATGTTTCCAATTTCACGTCAAAATTGCTAAAATTCCAGTTGAAATTTTTTCCAAGTCCCTTAAAAATTTTCCACTTTTTGTCCCAATTCTTCCCATTCCCATTGAAACTTTTCAAATCCCTCTCAAAATTGTTGAAATTCCGTTGAAGCTTTTAAATTTCTCTCTAGAGAATTGTCCCAATTCTTCCCATTCCCATTGAAACTTTTCAAATCCCTCTCAAAATTGTTGAAATTCCGTTGAAGCTTTTAAAATTCTCTCTAGAATTTTCAAAATCCACTTCAACATGTTTAAAATATCACGTCAAAATTGCTAAAATTCCAGTTGAAATTTTTTCAAAGTCCCTTCAAAATTTTCCAGTTTTTGTCCCAATTCTTCCCATTCCCATTGAAACTTTTCAAATCCCTCTCAACATTGTTGAAATCCTGTTGAAAGTTTGAAACTTCTCTCTAGAATTTTCAAAATCCACTTCAACATGTTTATAATTTCAGGTCAAAATTGCTAAAATTCCAGTTGAAATTTTTTCCAAGTCCCTTCAAAATTTTCCAATTTTTGTCCCAATTCTTCCCATTCCCATTGAAACTTTTCAAATCCCTCTCAAAATTGTTGAAATTCTGTTGAAGCTTTTAAAATTCTCTCTAGAATTTTCAAAATCCACGTCCACATGTTTACAATTTCAGGTCAAAATTGCTAAAATTCCAGTCGCAATTTTTTCAAAGTCCCTTAAAAATTTTCCAATTTTTGTCCCAATTCTTCCCATTCCCATTGAAACTTTTCACATCCCTCTCAAAATTGTTGAAATTCTGTTGAAGCTTTTAAAATTCTCTCTAGAATTTTCAAAATCCACTTCAACATGTTTACAATTTCAGGTCAAAATTGCGAAAATTCCAGTTGAAATTTTTTCCAAGTCCCTTCAAAATTTTCCAATTTTTGTCCCAATTCTTCCCATTCCGATTGAAACTTTTCAAATCCCTCTCAAAATTGTTGAAATTCTGTTGAAGCTTTTAAAATTCTCTCTAGAATTTTCAAAATCCACGTCCACATGTTTACAATTTCACGTCAAAATTGCTAAAATTCCAGTTGAAATTTTTTCAAAGTCCCTTCAAAATTTTCCAATTTTCGTCCCAATTCTTCCCATTCCCATTGAAACTTTTCAAATCCCTCTCAAAATTGTTGAAATCCTGTTGAAAGTTTGAAACTTCTCTCTAGAATTTTCAAAATCCACGTCCACATGTTTACAATTTCAGGTCAAAATTGCTAAAATTCCAGTTGAAATTTTTTCAAAGTCCCTTAAAAATTTTCCAATTTTTGTCCCAATTCTTCCCATTCCCATTGAAACTTTTCAAATCCCTCTCAAAATTGTTGAAATCCTGTTGAAAGTTTGAAACTTCTCTCTAGAATTTTCAAAATCCACTTCAACATGTTTATAATTTCAGGTCAAAATTGCTAAAATTCCAGTTGAAACTTTTTCCAAGTCCCTTCAAAATTTACCAATTTTTGTCCCAATTCTTCCCATTCCCATTGAAACTTTTCAAATCCCTCTCAAAATTGTTGAAATCCTGTTGAAAGTTTGAAACTTCTCTCTAGAACTTTCAAAATCCACTTCAACATGTTTACAATTTCAGGCCAAAATTGCTAAAATTCCAGTTGAAATTTTTTCCAAGTCCCTGAAAAATTTTCCAATTTTTGTCCCAATTCTTCCCATTCCCATTGAAACTTTTCAAATCCCTCTCAAAATTGTTGAAATTCCGTTGAAGCTTTTAAAATTCTCTCTAGAATTTTCAAAATCCACGTCCACATGTTTACAATTTCACGTCAAAATTGCTAAAATTCCAGTTGAAATTTTTTCAAAGTCCCTTCAAAATTTTCCAATTTTCGTCCCAATTCTTCCCATTCCCATTGAAACTTTTCAAATCCCTCTCAAAATTGTTGAAATCCTGTTGAAAGTTTGAAACTTCTCTCTAGAATTTTCAAAATCCACGTCCACATGTTTATAATTTCAGGTCAAAATTGCTAAAATTCCAGTTGAAATTTTTTCAAAGTCCCTTAAAAATTTTCCAATTTTTGTCCCAATTCTTCCCATTCCCATTGAAACTTTTCAAATCCCTCTCAAAATTGTTGAAATCCTGTTGAAAGTTTGAAACTTCTCTCTAGAATTTTCAAAATCCACGTCCACATGTTTATAATTTCAGGTCAAAATTGCTAAAATTCCAGTTGAAATTTTTTCAAAGTCCCTTAAAAATTTTCCAATTTTTGTCCCAATTCTTCCCATTCCCATTGAAACTTTTCAAATCCCTCTCAAAATTGTTGAAATCCTGTTGAAAGTTTGAAACTTCTCTCTAGAATTTTCAAAATCCACGTCCACATGTTTAGAATTTCAGGTCAAAATTGCTAAAATTCCAGTTGAAATTTTTTCCAAGTCCCTTCAAAATTTTCCAATTTTTGTCCCAATTCTTCCCATTCCCATTGAAACTTTTCACATCCCTCTCAAAATTGTTGAAATTCTGTTGAAGCTTTTAAAATTCTCTCTAGAATTTTCAAAATCCACTTCCACATGTTTACAATTTCAGGTCAAAATTGCGAAAATTCCAGTTGAAAATTTTCCAAGTCCCTGAAAAATTTTCCAATTTTTGTCCCAATTCTTCCCATTCCCATTGAAACTTTTCAAATCCCTCTCAAAATTGTTGAAATTCTGTTGAAGCTTTTAAAATTCTCTCTAGAATTTTCAAAATCCACGTCCACATGTTTACAATTTCACGTCAAAATTGCTAAAATTCCAGTTGAAATTTTTTCAAAGTCCCTTAAAAATTTTCCAATTTTTGTCCCAATTCTTCCCATTCCCATTGAAACTTTTCAAATCCCTCTCAAAATTGTTGAAATCCTGTTGAAAGTTTGAAACTTCTCTCTAGAATTTTCAAAATCCACGTCCACATGTTTATAATTTCAGGTCAAAATTGCTAAAATTCCAGTTGAAATTTTTTCAAAGTCCCTTAAAAATTTTCCAATTTTTGTCCCAATTCTTCCCATTCCCATTGAAACTTTTCAAATCCCTCTCAAAATTGTTGAAATTCTGTTGAAGCTTTTAAAATTCTCTCTAGAATTTTCAAAATCCACGTCCACATGTTTACAATTTCAGGTCAAAATTGCTAAAATTCCAGTTGAAATTTTTTCCAAGTCCCTTCAAAATTTTCCAATTTTTGTCCCAATTCTTCCCATTCCCATTGAAACTTTTCAAATCCCTCTCCAAATTGTTGAAATTCTGTTGAAGCTTTTACAATTCTCTCTAGAATTTTCAAAATCCACTTCCACATGTTTACAGTTTCAGGTCAAAATTGCGAAAATTCCAGTTGAAATTTTTTCCAAGTCCCTTCAAAATTTTCCAATTTTTGTCCCAATTCTTCCCATTCCCATTGAAACTTTTCAAATCCCTCTCCAAATTGTTGAAATTCTGTTGAAGCTTTTACAATTCTCTCTAGAATTTTCAAAATCCACGTCCACATGTTTACAATTTCAGGTCAAAATTGCGAAAATTCCAGTTGAAATTTTTTCAAAGTCCCTTAAAAATTTTCCAATTTTTGTCCCAATTCTTCCCATTCCCATTGAAACTTTTCAAATCCCTCTCAAAATTGTTGAAATTCTGTTGAAAGTTTGAAACTTCTCTCTAGAATTTTCAAAATCCACGTCCACATGTTTATAATTTCAGGTCAAAATTGCTAAAATTCCAGTTGAAATTTTTTCAAAGTCCCTTCAAAATTTTCCAATTTTTGTCCCAATTCTTCCCATTCCCATTGAAACTTTTCAAATCCCTCTCAAAATTGTTGAAATTCTCTTGAAGCTTTTAAAATTCTCTCTAGAATTTTCAAAATCCACTTCAACATGTTTCCAATTTCACGTCAAAATTGCTAAAATTCCAGTTGAAATTTTTTCCAAGTCCCTTAAAAATTTTCCAATTTTTGTCCCAATTCTTCCCATTCCCATTGAAACTTTTCAAATCCCTCTCCAAATTGTTGAAATTCTGTTGAAGCTTTTAAAATTCTCTCTAGAATTTTCAAAATCCACTTCAACATGTTTACAATTTCTGGTTAAAAATTGCTAAAATTCCAGTTGAAATTTTTTCAAAGTCCCTTAAAAATTTTCCAATTTTTGTCCCAATTCTTCCCATTCCCATTGAAACTTTTCAAATCCCTCTCAACATTGTTGAAATTCTGTTGAAGCTTTTACAATTCTCTCTAGAATTTTCAAAATCCACGTCCACATGTTTACAATTTCACGTCAAAATTGCTAAAATTCCAGTTGAAATTTTTTCCAAGTCCCTTCAAAATTTTCCAATTTTTGTCCCAATTCTTCCCATTCCCATTGAAACTTTTCAAATCCCTCTCAAAATTGTTGAAATTCTCTTGAAGCTTTTAAAATTCTCTCTAGAATTTTCAAAATCCACTTCAACATGTTTCCAATTTCACGTCAAAATTGCTAAAATTCCAGTTGAAATTTTTTCCAAGTCCCTTAAAAATTTTCCACTTTTTGTCCCAATTCTTCCCATTCCCATTGAAACTTTTCAAATCCCTCTCAAAATTGTTGAAATTCCGTTGAAGCTTTTAAATTTCTCTCTAGAGAATTGTCCCAATTCTTCCCATTCCCATTGAAACTTTTCAAATCCCTCTCAAAATTGTTGAAATTCCGTTGAAGCTTTTAAAATTCTCTCTAGAATTTTCAAAATCCACTTCAACATGTTTAAAATATCACGTCAAAATTGCTAAAATTCCAGTTGAAATTTTTTCAAAGTCCCTTCAAAATTTTCCAGTTTTTGTCCCAATTCTTCCCATTCCCATTGAAACTTTTCAAATCCCTCTCAACATTGTTGAAATCCTGTTGAAAGTTTGAAACTTCTCTCTAGAATTTTCAAAATCCACTTCAACATGTTTATAATTTCAGGTCAAAATTGCTAAAATTCCAGTTGAAATTTTTTCAAAGTCCCTTAAAAATTTTCCAATTTTTGTCCCAATTCTTCCCATTCCCATTGAAACTTTTCAAATCCCTCTCAAAATTGTTGAAATCCTGTTGAAAGTTTGAAACTTCTCTCTAGAATTTTCAAAATCCACGTCCACATGTTTACAATTTCACGTCAAAATTGCTAAAATTCCAGTTGAAATTTTTTCAAAGTCCCTTAAAAATTTTCCAATTTTTGTCCCAATTCTTCCCATTCCCATTGAAACTTTTCAAATCCCTCTCAAAATTGTTGAAATTCTGTTGAAGCTTTTAAAATTCTCTCTAGAATTTTCAAAATCCACGTCCACATGGTTACAATTTCACGTCAAAATTGCTAAAATTCCAGTTGAAATTTTTTCAAAGTCCCTTCAAAATTTTCCAATTTTTGTCCCAATTCTTCCCATTCCCATTGAAACTTTTCACATCCCTCTCAAAATTGTTGAAATTCTGTTGAAGCTTTTAAAATTCTCTCTAGAATTTTCAAAATCCACTTCCACATGTTTACAGTTTCAGGTCAAAATTGCGAAAATTCCAGTTGAAATTTTTTCCAAGTCCCTTCAAAATTTTCCAATTTTTGTCCCAATTCTTCCCATTCCCATTGAAACTTTTCACATCCCTCTCAAAATTGTTGAAATTCTGTTGAAAGTTTGAAACTTCTCTCTAGAATTTTCAAAATCCACTTCAACATGTTTATAATTTCAGGTCAAAATTGCTAAAATTCCAGTTGAAATTTTTTCAAAGTCCCTTCAAAATTTTCCAATTTTTGTCCCAATTCTTCCCATTCCCATTGAAACTTTTCAAATCCCTCTCAAAATTGTTGAAATTCTGTTGAAGCTTTTACAATTCTCTCTAGAATTTTCAAAATCCACGTCCACATGTTTACAATTTCAGGTCAAAATTGCGAAAATTCCAGTTGAAATTTTTTCAAAGTCCCTTAAAAATTTTCCAATTTTTGTCCCAATTCTTCCCATTCCCATTGAAACTTTTCAAATCCCTCTCAAAATTGTTGAAATTCTGTTGAAAGTTTGAAACTTCTCTCTAGAATTTTCAAAATCCACGTCCACATGTTTACAATTTCAGGTCAAAATTGCTAAAATTCCAGTTGAAATTTTTTCCAAGTCCCTTCAAAATTTTCCAATTTTTGTCCCAATTCTTCCCATTCCCATTGAAACTTTTCAAATCCCTCTCAAAATTGTTGAAATTCTCTTGAAGCTTTTAAAATTCTCTCTAGAATTTTCAAAATCCACTTCAACATGTTTCCAATTTCACGTCAAAATTGCTAAAATTCCAGTTGAAATTTTTTCCAAGTCCCTTAAAAATTTTCCAATTTTTGTCCCAATTCTTCCCATTCCCATTGAAACTTTTCAAATCCCTCTCCAAATTGTTGAAATTCTGTTGAAGCTTTTAAAATTCTCTCTAGAATTTTCAAAATCCACTTCAACATGTTTACAATTTCTGGTTAAAAATTGCTAAAATTCCAGTTGAAATTTTTTCAAAGTCCCTTAAAAATTTTCCAATTTTTGTCCCAATTCTTCCCATTCCCATTGAAACTTTTCAAATCCCTCTCAACATTGTTGAAATTCTGTTGAAGCTTTTACAATTCTCTCTAGAATTTTCAAAATCCACGTCCACATGTTTACAATTTCACGTCAAAATTGCTAAAATTCCAGTTGAAATTTTTTCCAAGTCCCTTCAAAATTTTCCAATTTTTGTCCCAATTCTTCCCATTCCCATTGAAACTTTTCAAATCCCTCTCAAAATTGTTGAAATTCTCTTGAAGCTTTTAAAATTCTCTCTAGAATTTTCAAAATCCACTTCAACATGTTTCCAATTTCACGTCAAAATTGCTAAAATTCCAGTTGAAATTTTTTCCAAGTCCCTTAAAAATTTTCCACTTTTTGTCCCAATTCTTCCCATTCCCATTGAAACTTTTCAAATCCCTCTCAAAATTGTTGAAATTCCGTTGAAGCTTTTAAATTTCTCTCTAGAGAATTGTCCCAATTCTTCCCATTCCCATTGAAACTTTTCAAATCCCTCTCAAAATTGTTGAAATTCCGTTGAAGCTTTTAAAATTCTCTCTAGAATTTTCAAAATCCACTTCAACATGTTTAAAATATCACGTCAAAATTGCTAAAATTCCAGTTGAAATTTTTTCAAAGTCCCTTCAAAATTTTCCAGTTTTTGTCCCAATTCTTCCCATTCCCATTGAAACTTTTCAAATCCCTCTCAACATTGTTGAAATCCTGTTGAAAGTTTGAAACTTCTCTCTAGAATTTTCAAAATCCACTTCAACATGTTTATAATTTCAGGTCAAAATTGCTAAAATTCCAGTTGAAATTTTTTCAAAGTCCCTTAAAAATTTTCCAATTTTTGTCCCAATTCTTCCCATTCCCATTGAAACTTTTCAAATCCCTCTCAACATTGTTGAAATCCTGTTGAAAGTTTGAAACTTCTCTCTAGAATTTTCAAAATCCACGTCCACATGTTTACAATTTCACGTCAAAATTGCTAAAATTCCAGTTGAAATTTTTTCAAAGTCCCTTAAAAATTTTCCAATTTTTGTCCCAATTCTTCCCATTCCCATTGAAACTTTTCAAATCCCTCTCAAAATTGTTGAAATTCTGTTGAAGCTTTTAAAATTCTCTCTAGAATTTTCAAAATCCACGTCCACATGTTTACAATTTCAGGTCAAAATTGCTAAAATTCCAGTTGAAATTTTTTCAAAGTCCCTTCAAAATTTTCCAATTTTTGTCCCAATTCTTCCCATTCCCATTGAAACTTTTCACATCCCTCTCAAAATTGTTGAAATTCTGTTGAAGCTTTTAAAATTCTCTCTAGAATTTTCAAAATCCACTTCCACATGTTTACAGTTTCAGGTCAAAATTGCGAAAATTCCAGTTGAAATTTTTTCCAAGTCCCTTCAAAATTTTCCAATTTTTGTCCCAATTCTTCCCATTCCCATTGAAACTTTTCACATCCCTCTCAAAATTGTTGAAATTCTGTTGAAAGTTTGAAACTTCTCTCTAGAATTTTCAAAATCCACTTCAACATGTTTATAATTTCAGGTCAAAATTGCTAAAATTCCAGTTGAAATTTTTTCAAAGTCCCTTCAAAATTTTCCAATTTTTGTCCCAATTCTTCCCATTCCCATTGAAACTTTTCAAATCCCTCTCAAAATTGTTGAAATTCTCTTGAAGCTTTTAAAATTCTCTCTAGAATTTTCAAAATCCACTTCAACATGTTTCCAATTTCACGTCAAAATTGCTAAAATTCCAGTTGAAATTTTTTCCAAGTCCCTTAAAAATTTTCCAATTTTTGTCCCAATTCTTCCCATTCCCATTGAAACTTTTCAAATCCCTCTCCAAATTGTTGAAATTCTCTTGAAGCTTTTAAAATTCTCTCTAGAATTTTCAAAATCCACGTCCACATGTTTACAATTTCACGTCAAAATTGCTAAAATTCCAGTTGAAATTTTTTCAAAGTCCCTTAAAAATTTTCCAATTTTTGTCCCAATTCTTCCCATTCCCATTGAAACTTTTCAAATCCCTCTCAAAATTGTTGAAATTCTGTTGAAGCTTTTACAATTCTCTCTAGAATTTTCAAAATCCACGTCCACATGTTTACAATTTCACGTCAAAATTGCTAAAATTCCAGTTGAAATTTTTTCCAAGTCCCTTAAAAATTTTCCAATTTTTGTCCCAATTCTTCCCATTCCCATTGAAACTTTTCAAATCCCTCTCCAAATTGTTGAAATTCTCTTGAAGCTTTTAAAATTCTCTCTAGAATTTTCAAAATCCACTTCAACATGTTTCCAACTTCACGTCAAAATTGCTAAAATTCCAGTTGAAATTTTTTCCAAGTCCCTTAAAAATTTTCCAATTTTTGTCCCAATTCTTCCCATTCCCATTGAAACTTTTCAAATCCCTCTCCAAATTGTTGAAATTCTGTTGAAGCTTTTAAAATTCTCTCTAGAATTTTCAAAATCCACTTCAACATGTTTACAATTTCTGGTTAAAAATTGCTAAAATTCCAGTTGAAATTTTTTCAAAGTCCCTTCAAATTTTTCCAATTTTTGTCCCAATTCTTCCCATTCCCATTGAAACTTTTCAAATCCCTCTCCAAATTGTTGAAATTCTGTTGAAGCTTTTAAAATTCTCTCTAGAATTTTCAAAATCCACGTCCACATGTTTACAATTTCACGTCAAAATTGCTAAAATTCCAGTTGAAATTTTTTCCAAGTCCCTTAAAAATTTTCCAATTTTTGTCCCAATTCTTCCCATTCCCATTGAAACTTTTCAAATCCCTCTCCAAATTGTTGAAATTCTGTTGAAGCTTTTAAAATTCTCTCTAGAATTTTCAAAATCCACTTCAACATGTTTACAATTTCTGGTTAAAAATTGCTAAAATTCCAGTTGAAATTTTTTCAAAGTCCCTTCAATATTTTCCAATTTTTGTCCCAATTCTTCCCATTCCCATTGAAACTTTTCAAATCCCTCTCAACATTGTTGAAATTCTGTTGAAGCTTTTAAAATTCTCTCTAGAATTTTCAAAATCCACTTCAACATGTTTACAATTTCAGGTCAAAATTGCTAAAATTCCAGTCGCAATTTTTTCAAAGTCCCTTCAAATTTTTCCAATTTTTGTCCCAATTCTTCCCATTCCCATTGAAACTTTTCAAATCCCTCTCCAAATTGTTGAAATTCTGTTGAAGCTTTTACAATTCTCTCTAGAATTTTCAAAATCCACGTCCACATGTTTACAATTTCACGTCAAAATTGCTAAAATTCCAGTTGAAATTTTTTCCAAGTCCCTTAAAAATTTTCCAATTTTTGTCCCAATTCTTCCCATTCCCATTGAAACTTTTCACATCCCTCTCAAAATTGTTGAAATTCTGTTGAAGCTTTTAAAATTCTCTCTAGAATTTTCAAAATCCACTTCAACATGTTTACAATTTCAGGTCAAAATTGCGAAAATTCCAGTTGAAATTTTTTCCAAGTCCCTTCAAAATTTTCCAATTTTTGTCCCAATTCTTCCCATTCCCATTGAAACTTTTCAAATCCCTCTCCAAATTGTTGAAATTCTGTTGAAGCTTTTAAAATTCTCTCTAGAATTTTCAAAATCCACGTCCACATGTTTACAATTTCACGTCAAAATTGCTAAAATTCCAGTTGAAATTTTTTCAAAGTCCCTTCAAAATTTTCCAATTTTCGTCCCAATTCTTCCCATTCCCATTGAAACTTTTCAAATCCCTCTCAAAATTGTTGAAATCCTGTTGAAAGTTTGAAACTTCTCTCTAGAATTTTCAAAATCCACGTCCACATGTTTACAATTTCAGGTCAAAATTGCTAAAATTCCAGTTGAAATTTTTTCCAAGTCCCTTAAAAATTTTCCAATTTTTGTCCCAATTCTTCCCATTCCCATTGAAACTTTTCAAATCCCTCTCAAAATTGTTGAAATCCTGTTGAAAGTTTGAAACTTCTCTCTAGAATTTTCAAAATCCACTTCAACATGTTTATAATTTCAGGTCAAAATTGCTAAAATTCCAGTTGAAACTTTTTCCAAGTCCCTTCAAAATTTACCAATTTTTGTCCCAATTCTTCCCATTCCCATTGAAACTTTTCAAATCCCTCTCAAAATTGTTGAAATCCTGTTGAAAGTTTGAAACTTCTCTCTAGAACTTTCAAAATCCACTTCAACATGTTTACAATTTCAGGCCAAAATTGCTAAAATTCCAGTTGAAATTTTTTCCAAGTCCCTTAAAAATTTTCCAATTTTTGTCCCAATTCTTCCCATTCCCATTGAAACTTTTCAAATCCCTCTCAAAATTGTTGAAATTCCGTTGAAGCTTTTAAAATTCTCTCTAGAATTTTCAAAATCCACGTCCACATGTTTACAATTTCACGTCAAAATTGCTAAAATTCCAGTTGAAATTTTTTCAAAGTCCCTTCAAAATTTTCCAATTTTCGTCCCAATTCTTCCCATTCCCATTGAAACTTTTCAAATCCCTCTCAAAATTGTTGAAATCCTGTTGAAAGTTTGAAACTTCTCTCTAGAATTTTCAAAATCCACGTCCACATGTTTATAATTTCAGGTCAAAATTGCTAAAATTCCAGTTGAAATTTTTTCAAAGTCCCTTAAAAATTTTCCAATTTTTGTCCCAATTCTTCCCATTCCCATTGAAACTTTTCAAATCCCTCTCAAAATTGTTGAAATCCTGTTGAAAGTTTGAAACTTCTCTCTAGAATTTTCAAAATCCACGTCCACATGTTTATAATTTCAGGTCAAAATTGCTAAAATTCCAGTTGAAATTTTTTCAAAGTCCCTTAAAAATTTTCCAATTTTTGTCCCAATTCTTCCCATTCCCATTGAAACTTTTCAAATCCCTCTCAAAATTGTTGAAATCCTGTTGAAAGTTTGAAACTTCTCTCTAGAATTTTCAAAATCCACGTCCACATGTTTAGAATTTCAGGTCAAAATTGCTAAAATTCCAGTTGAAATTTTTTCCAAGTCCCTTCAAAATTTTCCAATTTTTGTCCCAATTCTTCCCATTCCCATTGAAACTTTTCACATC
>NW_028116962.1:0-12000 GCF_964273445.1 Streptopelia decaocto | reverse complement strand
GGTGGCACAGCGTCTCAGGCAGGGTCACTATGATGGCACAGAGGCACAGCGCCTCAGGCAGGGTCACTATGATGGCACAGAGGCACAGCGTCTCAGGCAGGGTCACTATGATGGCACAGAGGCACAGCGTCTCCAGGCAGGGTCACTATGATGGCACAGAGGCACAGCGCCTCAGGCATGGTCACTATGGTGGCACAGCGTCTCAGGCAGGGTCACTATGATGGCACAGAGGCACAGCGTCTCAGGCAGGGTCACTATGGTGGCACAGAGGCACAGCGTCTCCAGGCAGGGTCACTATGGTGGCACAGAGGCACAGTGTCTCAGGCAGGGTCACTATGGTGGCACAGAGGCACAGCGTCTCCAGGCAGGGTCACTATGACGGCACAGAGGCACAGCGTCTCAGGCAGGGTCATTATGGTGGCACAGAGGCACAACGTCTCAGGCATGGTCACTATGGTGTCACAGTGTCTCAGGCAGGGTCACTATGGTGGCACAGAGGCACAGCGTCTCAGGCAGGGTCACTATGATGGCACAGAGGCACACCGTCTCAGGCAGGGTCACTATGGTGGCACAGAGGCACAGTGTCTCCAGGCAGGGTCACTATGACGGCACAGAGGCACAGCATCTCAGGCAGGGTCATTATGGTGGCACAGAGGCACAGCGTCTCAGGCATGGTCACTATGGGGTCACAGCGTCTCAGGCAGGGTCACTATGGTGGGACAGAGGCACAGCGTCTCAGGCAGGGTCACTATGATGGCACAGAGGCACAGCGTCTCAGGCAGTCTCACAATGGTGGCACAGCGTCTCAGGCAGGGTCACTATGATGGCACAGAGGCACAGCGTCTCAGGCAGTCTCACAATGGTGGCACAGCGTCTCAGGCAGGGTCACTATGATGGCACAGAGGCACAGCATCTCAGGCAGGGTCACTATGGTGGCACAGCGTCTCAGGCAGGGTCACTATGACGGCATAGATGCACAGCGTCTCACGCAGGGTCACTATGATGGCACAGAGGCACAGCGCCTCAGGCAGGGTCACTATGATTGCACAGAAGCACAGCGTCTCAGGCAGGGTCACTATGACGGCACAGAGGCACAGCGTCTCAGGCATGGTCACTATGGTGGCACAGCGTCTCAGGCAGGGTCACTATGGTGGCACAGAGGCACAGCGTCTCAGGCAGGGTCACTATGATGGCACAGAGGCACAGCGTCTCAGGCAGTCTCACAATGGTGGCACAGCGTCTCAGGCAGGGTCACTATGATGGCACAGAGGCACAGCGTCTCAGGCAGGGTCACTATGATGGCACAGAGGCTCAGCATCTCAGGCAGGGTCACTATGATGACACAGAGGCACAGCGTCTCAGGCAGGGTCACTATGATGGCACAGAGGTACAGCGTCTCCGGCAGGGTCACTATGATGGCACAGAGGCACAGCGTCTCCGGAAGGGTCACTATGATGGCACAGATGCACAGCGTCTCTAGCAGGGTCACTATGATGGCACAGAGGCACAGCGTCTCAGGCAGGGTCACTATGATGGGACAGATGCACAGCGTCTCCAGGCAGGGTCACTATGATGGCACAGAGGCACAGCGTCTCAGGCATGGTCATTATGGTGGCACAGCATCTCAGGTAGGGTCACTATGATGGCACAGAGGCACAGAGTCTTAGGCAGGGTCACTATGATGGCACAGAGGCACAGCGGCTCCAGGCAGGGTCACTATGATGGCACAGAGGCACAGCGTCTCCAGGCAGGATCACTATGATGGCACAGAGGCACAGCGTCTCAGGCAGGGTCACTATGATGGCACAGAGGCAGAGCGTCTCAGGCAGGGTCAATATGATGGCACAGAGGAACAGCGTCTCAGGCAGGGTCACTCTGGTGGCACAGAGGTACAGCGTCTCAGGCAGGGTCACTATGATGGCACAGAGGCACAGAGTCTCCAGGCAGGGTCACTATAATGGCACAGAGGCACAGCGTCACCAGGCAGGGTCACTATGATGGCACAGAGGCACAGCGTCTCCAGGCAGGGTCACTATGATGGCACAGAGGCACAGCGTCTCAGGCAGGGTCACTATGATGGCACAGAGGCACAGTGTCTCCGGCAGGGTCACTATGATGGCACAGAGGCACAGCGTCTCAGGCAGGGTCACTATGATGGCACAGAGGCACAGTGTCTCCAGGCAGGGTCACTATGATGGCATAGAGGCACAGCGTCTCCAGGCAGGGTCACCATGATGGCACAGAGGCACAGAGTCTTAGGCAGGGTCACTATGATGGCACAGAGGCACAGCGTCTCCGGCAGGGTCACTATGATGGCACAGAGGCACAGCGTCTCTAGGCAGGGTCACTATGGTGGCACAGAGGCACAGCGTCTCAGGCAGGGTCACTATGATGGCACAGAGGCACAGCGTCTCAGGCAGTCTCACAATGGTGGCACAGCGTCTCAGGCAGGGTCACTATGATGGCACAGAGGCACAGCGTCTCAGGCAGTCTCACAATGGTGGCACAGCGTCTCAGGCAGGGTCACTATGATGGCACAGAGGCAGAGCATCTCAGGCAGGGTCACTATGGTGGCAAAGCGTCTCAGACAGGGTCACTATGACGGCATAGAGGCACAGCGTCTCACGCAGGGTCACTATGATGGCACAGAGGCACAGCGCCTCAGGCAGGGTCACTATGATTGCACAGAAGCACAGCGTCTCAGGCAGGGTCACTATGACGGCACAGAGGCACAGCGTCTCAGGCAGGGTCACTATGACGGCACAGAGGCACAGCGTCTCCAGGCAGGGTCACTATGATTGCACAGAGGCACAGCGTCTCCAGGCAGGGTCACTATGATGGCACAGAGGCACAGCGTCTCAGGCAGGGTCACTATGATGGCACAGAGGCACAGCGTCTCAGGCAGTCTCACAATGGTGTCACAGCGTCTCAGGCAGGGTCACTATGATGGCACAGAGGCACAGTGTCTCAGGCAGGGTCACTATGATGGCACAGAGGCACAGCGTCTCCAGGCAGGGTCACCATGAGGGCACAGAGGCACAGAGTCTTAGGCAGGGTCACTATGATGGCACAGAGGCACAGCGTCTCAGGCAGGGTCACTATGATAGCACAGAGGCACAGTATCTCAGGCAGGGTCACTATGATGGCATACAGGCACAACGTCTCAGGCAGGGTCACTATGATGGCACAGAATCACAGCGTCTCAGGCAGGGTCACTATGATGGCACAGAGGCACAGCGTCTCCGGCAGGGTCACTATGATGGCACAGAGGCACAGCGTCTCAGGCAGGGTCACTATGATGGCACAGAGGCACAGCGAATCCAGGCAGGGTCACTATGGTGGCACAGAGGCAGAGCGTCTCAGGCAGGGACACTATGATGGCACAGAGGCACAGCGTCTCCAGGCAGGGTCACTATGATGGCACAGAGGCACAGCGTCTCAGGCAGGGTCACTATGATGGCACAGAGGCACAGCGTCTCCGGCAGGGTCACTATGATGGCACAGAGGCACAGCGTCTCAGGCAGGGTCACTATGATGGCAAGGAGGCACAGCGTCTCCAGGCAGGGTCACAATGATGTAACAGAGGCACAGCGTCTCCAGGCAGGGTCACTATGATGGCACAGAGGCACAGCGTCTCCGGCAGGGTCACTATGATGGCACAGAGGCACAGCGTCTCAGGCAGGGTCACTATCATGGCAAGGAGGCACAGCGTCTCCAGGCAGGGTCACAATGATGGAACAGAGGCACAGCGTCTCAGGCAGGGTCACTATGATGGCACAGAGGCACAGCGTCTCCGGAAGGCTCACTATGGTGGCACAGAGGCACAGCGTCTCAGGCAGGGTCACTATGATGGCACAGAGGCACAGCGTCTCCAGGCAGGGTCACTATGATGGCACAGAGGCACAGCGTCTCCAGGCAGGATCACTATGATGGCACAGAGGCACAGCGTCTCCAGGCAGGGTCACTATGATGGCACAGAGGCACAGCGTCTCAGGCAGGCTCACTATGATGGCACAGAGGCACAGCGTCTCCAGGCAGGGTCACTATGATGGCACAGAGGCACAGCGTCTCCAGGCAGGGTCACCATGATGGCACAGAGGCACAGAGTCTTAGGCAGGGTCACTATGATGGCACAGAGGCACAGCGTCTCAGGCAGGGTCACTATGATGTCACAGAGGCACAGCACCTGAGGCAGGGTCACTATGATGGCACAGCGTCTCAGGCAGAGTCACTATGATGGCACAGAGGCACAGCGTCTTCAGGCAGGGTCACTATGATGGCACAGAGGCACAGCGTCTCCGGCAGGGTCACTATGATGGCACAGAGGCACAGCGTCTCAGGCAGGGTCACTATGGTGGCACAGAGGCACAGCGTCTCAGGCAGGGTCACTATGATGGCAAGGAGGCACAGCGTCTCCAGGCAGGGTCACAATGATGGAACAGAGGCACAGCGTCTCAGGCAGGGTCACTATGATGGCACAGAGGCACAGCGTCTCCGGAAGGGTCACTATGGTGGCACAGAGGCACAGCGTCTCAGGCAGTCTCACAATGGTGGCACAGCGTCTCAGGCAGGGTCACTATGATGGCACAGAGGCAGAGCATCTCAGGCAGGGTCACTATGGTGGCAAAGCGTCTCAGACAGGGTCACTATGACGGCATAGAGGCACAGCGTCTCACGCAGGGTCACTATGATGGCACAGAGGCACAGCGCCTCAGGCAGGGTCACTATGATTGCACAGAAGCACAGCGTCTCAGGCAGGGTCACTATGACGGCACAGAGGCACAGCGTCTCAGGCAGGGTCACTATGACGGCACAGAGGCACAGCGTCTCCAGGCAGGGTCACTATGATTGCACAGAGGCACAGCGTCTCCAGGCAGGGTCACTATGATGGCACAGAGGCACAGCGTCTCAGGCAGGGTCACTATGATGGCACAGAGGCACAGCGTCTCAGGCAGTCTCACAATGGTGTCACAGCGTCTCAGGCAGGGTCACTATGATGGCACAGAGGCACAGTGTCTCAGGCAGGGTCACTATGATGGCACAGAGGCACAGCGTCTCCAGGCAGGGTCACCATGAGGGCACAGAGGCACAGAGTCTTAGGCAGGGTCACTATGATGGCACAGAGGCACAGCGTCTCAGGCAGGGTCACTATGATAGCACAGAGGCACAGTATCTCAGGCAGGGTCACTATGATGGCATACAGGCACAACGTCTCAGGCAGGGTCACTATGATGGCACAGAATCACAGCGTCTCAGGCAGGGTCACTATGATGGCACAGAGGCACAGCGTCTCCGGCAGGGTCACTATGATGGCACAGAGGCACAGCGTCTCAGGCAGGGTCACTATGATGGCACAGAGGCACAGCGAATCCAGGCAGGGTCACTATGGTGGCACAGAGGCAGAGCGTCTCAGGCAGGGACACTATGATGGCACAGAGGCACAGCGTCTCCAGGCAGGGTCACTATGATGGCACAGAGGCACAGCGTCTCAGGCAGGGTCACTATGATGGCACAGAGGCACAGCGTCTCCGGCAGGGTCACTATGATGGCACAGAGGCACAGCGTCTCAGGCAGGGTCACTATGATGGCAAGGAGGCACAGCGTCTCCAGGCAGGGTCACAATGATGTAACAGAGGCACAGCGTCTCCAGGCAGGGTCACTATGATGGCACAGAGGCACAGCGTCTCCGGCAGGGTCACTATGATGGCACAGAGGCACAGCGTCTCAGGCAGGGTCACTATCATGGCAAGGAGGCACAGCGTCTCCAGGCAGGGTCACAATGATGGAACAGAGGCACAGCGTCTCAGGCAGGGTCACTATGATGGCACAGAGGCACAGCGTCTCCGGAAGGCTCACTATGGTGGCACAGAGGCACAGCGTCTCAGGCAGGGTCACTATGATGGCACAGAGGCACAGCGTCTCCAGGCAGGGTCACTATGATGGCACAGAGGCACAGCGTCTCCAGGCAGGATCACTATGATGGCACAGAGGCACAGCGTCTCCAGGCAGGGTCACTATGATGGCACAGAGGCACAGCGTCTCAGGCAGGCTCACTATGATGGCACAGAGGCACAGCGTCTCCAGGCAGGGTCACTATGATGGCACAGAGGCACAGCGTCTCCAGGCAGGGTCACCATGATGGCACAGAGGCACAGAGTCTTAGGCAGGGTCACTATGATGGCACAGAGGCACAGCGTCTCAGGCAGGGTCACTATGATGTCACAGAGGCACAGCACCTGAGGCAGGGTCACTATGATGGCACAGCGTCTCAGGCAGAGTCACTATGATGGCACAGAGGCACAGCGTCTTCAGGCAGGGTCACTATGATGGCACAGAGGCACAGCGTCTCCGGCAGGGTCACTATGATGGCACAGAGGCACAGCGTCTCAGGCAGGGTCACTATGGTGGCACAGAGGCACAGCGTCTCAGGCAGGGTCACTATGATGGCAAGGAGGCACAGCGTCTCCAGGCAGGGTCACAATGATGGAACAGAGGCACAGCGTCTCAGGCAGGGTCACTATGATGGCACAGAGGCACAGCGTCTCCGGAAGGGTCACTATGGTGGCACAGAGGCACAGCGTCTCAGGCAGGGTCACTATGATGGCACAGAGGCACAGCGTCTCCAGGCAGGGTCACTATGATGGCACAGAGGCACAGCGTCTCCAGGCAGGATCACTATGACGGCACAGAGGCACAGCGTCTCCAGGCAGGGTCACTATGATGGCACAGAGGCACAGCGTCTCAGGCAGGGTCACTATGATGGCACAGAGGCACAGCGTCTCCAGGCAGGGTCACTATGATGGCACAGAGGCACAGCGTCTCCAGGCAGGGTCACCATGATGGCACAGAGGCACAGAGTCTTAGGCAGGGTCACTATGATGGCACAGAGGCACAGCGTCTCAGGCAGGGTCACTATGATGTCACAGAGGCACAGCACCTGAGGCAGGGTCACTATGATGGCACAGCGTCTCAGGCAGAGTCACTATGATGGCACAGAGGCACAGCGTCTTCAGGCAGGGTCACTATGATGGCACAGAGGCACAGCGTCTCCGGCAGGGTCACTATGATGGCACAGAGGCACAGCGTCTCAGGCAGGGTCACTATGGTGGCACAGAGGCACAGCGTCTCAGGCAGGGTCACTATGGTGGCACAGAGGCACAGCGTCTCTGGCAGGGTCACTATGATGGCACAGAGGCACAGCGTCTCAGGCAGGGTCACTATGATGGCACAGAGGCACAGCGTCACCAGGCAGGGTCACTATCATGGCACAGAGGCACAGCGTCTCCGTCAGGGTCACTATGACGGCACAGAGGCACAGCGTCTCCGGCAGGGTCACTATGATGGCACAGAGGCACAGCGTCTCAGGCATGGTCACTATGGTGGCACAGCGTCTCAGGCAGGGTCACTATGATGGCACAGAGGCACAGCGTCTCAGGCAGGGTCACTATGGTGGCACAGAGGCACAGTGTCTCAGGCAGGGTCACTATGATGGCACAGAGGCACAGCGTCACAGGCAGTCTCGCAATGGTGGCACAGCGTCTCAGGCAGGGTCACTATGATGGCACAGAGGCACAGCATCTCAGGCAGGGTCACTATTGTGGCACAGCGTCTCAGGCAGGGTCACTATGATGGCACAGAGGCACAGCGTCTCCAGGCAGGGTCACTATGATGGCACAGAGGCACAGCGCCTCAGGCAGGGTCACTATGATGGCACAGAGGCACAGCGCCTCAGGCAGGGTCACTATGATGGCACAGTGACTCAGGGAGAGTCACTATGATGGCACAGAGGCACAGCGTCTCCAGGCAGGGTCACTATGATGGCACAGAGGCACAGCGCCTCAGGCATGGTCACTATGGTGGCACAGCGTCTCAGGCAGGGTCACTATGATGGCACAGAGGCACAGCGTCTCAGGCAGGGTCACTATGGTGGCACAGAGGCACAGCGTCTCCAGGCAGGGTCACTATGGTGGCACAGAGGCACAGTGTCTCAGGCAGGGTCACTATGGTGGCAGAGAGGCACAGCGTCTCCAGGCAGGGTCACTATGACGGCACAGAGGCACAGCGTCTCAGGCAGGGTCATTATGGTGGCACAGAGGCACAGCGTCTCAGGCATGGTCACTATGGTGTCACAGCGTCTCAGGCAGGGTCACTATGGTGGCACAGAGGCACAGCGTCTCAGGCAGGGTCACTATGATGGCACAGAGGCACAGCGTCTCAGGCAGGGTCACTATGGTGGCACAGAGGCACAGCGTCTCCAGGCAGGGTCACTATGACGGCACAGAGGCACAGCGTCTCAGGCATGGTCATTATGGTGGCACAGAGGCACAGCGTCTCAGGCATGGTCACTATGGGGTCACAGCGTCTCAGGCAGGGTCACTATGGTGGGACAGAGGCACAGCGTCTCAGGCAGGGTCACTATGATGGCACAGAGGCACAGCGTCTCCGGCAGGGTCACTATGATGGCACAGAGGCACAGCGTCTCAGGCAGAGTCACTATGATGGCAAGGAGGCACAGCGTCTCCAGGCAGGGTCACAATGATGGAACAGAGGCACAGCGTCTCCAGGCAGGGTCACTATGATGGCACAGAGGCACAGCGTCTCCGGCAGGGTCACTATGATGGCACAGAGGCACAGCGTCTCAGGCAGGGTCACTATGATGGCAAGGAGGCACAGCGTCTCCAGGCAGGGTCACAATGATGGAACAGAGGCACAGCGTCTCAGGCAGGGTCACTATGATGGCACAGAGGCACAGCGTCTCCGGAAGGGTCACTATGATGGCACAGAGGCACAGCGTCTCAGGCAGGGTCACTATGATGGCACAGAGGCACAGCGTCTCCAGGCAGGGTCACTATGATGGCACAGAGGCACAGCGTCTCCAGGCAGGATCACTATGATGGCACAGAGGCACAGCGTCTCAGGCAGGGTCACTATGATGGCACAGAGGCACAGCGTCTCAGGCAGGGTCACTATGATGGCACAGAGGCACAGCGTCTCCAGGCAGGGTCACCATGATGGCACAGAGGCACAGAGTCTTAGGCAGGGTCACTATGATGGCACAGAGGCACAGCGTCTCAGGCAGGGTCACTATGATGTCACAGAGGCACAGCACCTGAGGCAGGGTCACTATGATGGCACAGCGTCTCAGGCAGAGTCACTATGATGGCACAGAGGCACAGCGTCTTCAGGCAGGGTCACTATGATGGCACAGAGGCACAGCGTCTCCGGCAGGGTCACTATGATGGCACAGAGGCACAGCGTCTCAGGCAGGGTCACTATGGTGGCACAGAGGCACAGCGTCTCAGGCAGGGTCACTATGATGGCACAGAGGCACAGCGTCACCAGGCAGGGTCACTATCATGGCACAGAGGCACAGCGTCTCCGTCAGGGTCACTATGACGGCACAGAGGCACAGCGTCTCCGGCAGGGTTACTATGATGGCACAGAGGCACAGCGTCTCAGGCATGGTCACTATGGTGGCACAGCGTCTCAGGCAGGGTCACTCTGATGGCACAGAGGCACAGCGTCTCAGGCAGGGTCACTATGGTGGCACAGAGGCACAGTGTCTCAGGCAGGGTCACTATGATGGCACAGAGGCACAGCGTCACAGGCAGTCTCGCAATGGTGGCACAGCGTCTCAGGCAGGGTCACTATGATGGCACAGAGGCACAGCGTCTCCAGGCAGGGTCACTATGATGGCACAGAGGCACAGCGCCTCAGGCAGGGTCACTATGATGGCACAGTGACTCAGGGAGAGTCACTATGATGGCACAGAGGCACAGCGTCTCCAGGCAGGGTCACTATGATGGCACAGAGGCACAGCGCCTCAGGCATGGTCACTATGGTGGCACAGCGTCTCAGGCAGGGTCACTATGGTCGCACAGAGGCACAGCGTCTCCAGGCAGGGTCACTATGGTGGCACAGAGGCACAGTGTCTCAGGCAGGGTCACTATGGTGGCACAGAGGCACAGCGTCTCCAGGCAGGGTCACTATGACGGCACAGAGGCACAGCGTCTCAGGCAGGGTCATTATGGTGGCACAGAGGCACAGCGTCTCAGGCATGGTCACTATGGTGTCACAGCGTCTCAGGCAGGGTCACTATGGTGGCACAGAGGCACAGCGTCTCAGGCAGGGTCACTATGATGGCACAGAGGCACAGCGTCTCAGGCAGGGTCACTATGGTGGCACAGAGGCACAGCGTCTCCAGGCAGGGTCACTATGACGGCACAGAGGCACAGCGTCTCAGGCAGGGTCATTATGGTGGCACAGAGGCACAGCGTCTCAGGCATGGTCACTATGGGGTCACAGCGTCTCAGGCAGGGTCACTATGGTGGGACAGAGGCACAGCGTCTCAGGCAGGGTCACTATGATGGCACAGAGGCACAGCGTCTCAGGCAGTCTCACAATGGTGGCACAGCGTCTCAGGCAGGGTCACTATGATGGCACAGAGGCACAGCGTCTCAGGCAGTCTCACAATGGTGGCACAGCGTCTCAGGCAGGGTCACTATGATGGCACAGAGGCACAGCATCTCAGGCAGGGTCACTATGGTGGCACAGCGTCTCAGGCAGGGTCACTATGACGGCATAGAGGCACAGCGTCTCACGCAGGGTCACTATGATGGCACAGAGGCACAGCGCCTCAGGCAGGGTCACTATGATTGCACAGAAGCACAGCGTCTCTGGCAGGGTCACTATGATGGCACAGAGGCACAGCGTCTCAGGCAGGGTCACTATGATGGCACAGAGGCACAGCGTCTCCAGGCAGGGTCACTATGATGGCACAGAGGCACAGCGTCTCCGGCAGGGTCACTATGATGGCACAGAGGCACAGCGTCTCAGACATGGTCACTATGGTGGCACAGCGTCTCAGGCAGGGTCACTATGATGGCACAGAGGCACAGCGTCTCAGGCAGTCTCACAATGGTGGCACAGCGTCTCAGGCAGGGTCACTATGATGGCACAGAGGCACAGCGTCTCAGACAGGGTCACTATGATGGCACAGAAGCTCAGCATCTCAGGCAGGGTCACTATGATGACACAGAGGCACAGCGTCTCAGGCAGGGTCACTATGATGGCACAGAGGTACAGCGTCTCCGGCAGGGTCACTATGATGGCACAGAGGCACAGCGTCTCCGGAAGGGTCACTATGATGGCACAGATGCACAGCGTCTCAGGCAGGGTCATTATGATGGCACAGAGACACAGCGTGTCAGGCAGGGTCACTATGATGGCACAGAGGCACAGCGTCTCCGGCAGGGTCACTATGATGGCACAGAGGCACAGCGTCTCTAGGCAGGGTCACTATGGTGGCACAGAGGCACAGCGTCTCAGGCAGGGTCACTATGATGGCACAGAGGCACAGCGTCTCAGGCAGTCTCACAATGGTGGCACAGCGTCTCAGGCAGGGTCACTATGATGGCACAGAGGCACAGCGTCTCAGGCAGTCTCACAATGGTGGCACAGCGTCTCAGGCAGGGTCACTATGATGGCACAGAGGCACAGCATCTCAGGCAGGGTCACTATGGTGGCAAAGCGTCTCAGACAGGGTCACTATGACGGCATAGAGGCACAGCGTCTCACGCAGGGTCACTATGATGGCACAGAGGCACAGCGCCTCAGGCAGGGTCACTATGATTGCACAGAAGCACAGCGTCTCAGGCAGGGTCACTATGACGGCACAGAGGCACAGCGTCTCAGGCAGGGTCACTATGACGGCACAGAGGCACAGCGTCTCCAGGCAGGGTCACTATGATTGCACAGAGGCACAGCGTCTCCAGGCAGGGTCACCATGATGGCACAGAGGCACAGCGTCTCAGGCAGGGTCACTATGATGGCACAGAGGCACAGCGTCTCAGGCAGTCTCACAATGGTGTCACAGCGTCTCAGGCAGGGTCACTATGATGGCACAGAGGCACAGCGTCTCAGGCAGGGTCACTATGATGGCACAGAGGCTCAGCATCTCAGGCAGGGTCACTATGATGACACAGAGGCACAGCGTCTCAG
>NW_028116963.1:0-57465 GCF_964273445.1 Streptopelia decaocto | reverse complement strand
GAATGGGAAGAATTGGGACAAAAATTGGAAAATTTTTAAGGGACTTTGAAAAAATTTCAACTGAAATTTTAGCATTTTTTTTTACGTGAAATTGTAAACATGTGGACATGGATTTTGAAAATACTAGAGAGAATTTTAAAAGCTTCAAGAGAATTTCAACAATTTTGAGAGGGATTTGAAAAGTTTCAATGGGAATGGGAAGAATTGGGACAAAAATTGGAAAATTTTGAAGGGACTTTGAAAAAATTTCAACTGGAATTTTAGCAATTTTTTGACGTGAAATTGTAAACATGTGGCCATGGATTTTGAAAATTCTAGAGAGAATTTTAAAAGCTTCAAGAGAATTTCAACAATTTTGAGAGGGATTTGAAAAGTTTCAATGGGAATGGGAAGAATTGGGACAAAAATTGGAAAATTTTTAAGGGACTTTGAAAAAATTTCAACTGGAATTTTATCCATTTTTTGACGTGAAATTGTAAACATGTGGACATGGATTTTGAAAATTCTAGAGAGAATTTTAAAAGCTTCAAGAGAATTTCAACAATTTTGAGAGGGATTTGAAAAGTTTCAATGGGAATGGGAAGAATTGGGACAAAAATTGGAAAATTTTTAAGGGACTTTGAAAAAATTTCAACTGGAATTTTAGCCATTTTTTGACGTGAAATTGTAAACATGTGGACATGGATTTTGAAAATTCTAGAGAGAATTTTAAAAGCTTCAAGAGAATTTCAACAATTTTGAGAGGGATTTGAAAAGTTTCAATGGGAATGGGAAGAATTGGGACAAAAATTGGAAAATTTTTAAGGGACTTTGAAAAAATTTCAACTGGAATTTTAGCCATTTTTTGACGTGAAATTGTAAACATGTGGACATGGATTTTGAAAATTCTAGAGAGAATTTTAAAAGCTTCAAGAGAATTTCAACAATTTTGAGAGGGATTTGAAAAGTTTCAATGGGAATGGGAAGAATTGGGACAAAAATTGGAAAATTTTTAAGGGACTTTGAAAAAATTTCAACTGGAATTTTAGCCATTTTTTGACGTGAAATTGTAAACATGTGGACATGGATTTTGAAAATTCTAGAGAGAATTTTAAAAGCTTCAAGAGAATTTCAACAATTTTGAGAGGGATTTGAAAAGTTTCAATGGGAATGGGAAGAATTGGGACAAAAATTGGAAATTTTTTAAGGGACTTTGAAAAAATTTCAACTGGAATTTTAGCCATTTTTTTATGTGAAATTGTAAACATGTGCACATGGATTTTGAAAATTCTAGAGAGAATTTTAAAAGCTTCAACAGAATTTCTACAATTTTGAGAGGGATTTGAAAAGTTTCAATGGGAATGGGAAGAATTGGGACAAAAACTGGAAAATTTTTAAGGGACTTTGAAAAAATTTCAACTGGAATTTTAGCCATTTTTTGACGTGAAATTGTAAACATGTGGCCATGGATTTTGAAAATTCTAGAGAGAATTTTAAAAGCTTCAAGAGAATTTCAACAATTTTGAGAGGGATTTGAAAAGTTTCAATGGGAATGGGAAGAATTGGGACAAAAATTGGAAAATTTTTAAGGGACTTTGAAAAAATTTCAACTGGAATTTTAGCCATTTTTTTATGTGAAATTGTAAACATGTGGACATGGATTTTGAAAATTCTAGAGAGAATTTTAAAAGCTTCAAGAGAATTTCAACAATTTTGAGAGGGATTTGAAAAGTTCCAATGGGAATGGGAAGAATTGGGACAAAAATTGGAAAATTTTTAAGGGACTTTGAAAAAATGTCAACTGGAATTTTAGCCATTTTTTGACGTGGAATTGTAAACATGTGGACATGGATTTTGAAAATTCTAGAGAGAATTTTAAAAGCTTCAAGAGAATTTCAACAATTTTGAGAGGGATTTGAAAAGTTTCAATGGGAATGGGAAGAATTGGGACAAAAATTGGAAAATTTTTAAGGGACTTTGAAAAAATTTCAACTGGAATTTTAGCCATTTTTTGACGTGAAATTGTAAACATGTGGCCATGGATTTTGAAAATTCTAGAGAGAATTTTAAAAGCTTCAAGAGAATTTCAACAATTTGGAGAGGGATTTGAAAAGTTTCAATGGGAATGGGAAGAATTGGGACAAAAATTGGAAAATTTTTAAGGGACTTTGAAAAAATTTCAACTGGAATTTTAGCCATTTTTTGACGTGAAATTGTAAACATGTGGCCATGGATTTTGATAATTCTAGAGAGAATTTTAAAAGCTTCAACAGAATTTCAACAATTTTGAGAGGGATTTGAAAAGTTTCAATGGGAATGGGAAGAATTGGGACAAAAATTGGAAAATTTTTAAGGGACTTTGAAAAAATTTCAACTGGAATTTTAGCAATTTTTTTTTATGTGAAAATATAAACATGTTGACAGGGATTTTGAAAATTCTAGAGAGAATTTTAAAAGCTTCAAGAGAATTTCAACAATTTTGAGAGGGATTTGAAAAGTTTCAATGGGAATGGGAAGAATTGGGACAAAAATTGGAAAATTTTTAAGGGACTTTGAAAAAATTTCAACTGGAATTTTAGCAATTTTTTTTTACGTGAAATTGTAAACATGTGGACATGGATTTTGAAAATTCTAGAGAGAATTTTAAAAGCTTCAAGAGAATTTCAACAATTTTGAGAGGGATTTGAAAAGTTTCAATGGGAATGGGAAGAATTGGGACAAAAATTGGAAAATTTTTAAGGGACTTTGAAAAAATTTCAACTGGAATTTTAGCAATTTTTTTATGTGAAATTGTAAACATGTGGCCATGGATTTTGAAAATTCTAGAGAGAATTTTAAAAGCTTCAAGAGAATTTCAACAATTTTGAGAGGGATTTGAAAAGTTTCAATGGGAATGGGAAGAATTGGGACATAAATTGGAAAATTTTTAAGGGACTTTGAAAAAATTTCAACTGGAATTTTAGCAATTTTTTTTATGTGAAATTGTAAACATGTGGCCATGGATTTTGAAAATTCTAGAGAGAATTTTAAAAGCTTCAACAGAATTTCAACAATTTTGAGAGGGATTTGAAAAGTTTCAATGGGAATGGGAAGAATTGGGACAAAAATTGGAAAATTTTTAAGGGACTTTGAAAAAATTTCAACTGGAATTTTAGCCATTTTTTGACGTGAAATTGTAAACATGTGGCCATGGATTTTGAAAATTCTAGAGAGAATTTTAAAAGCTTCAAGAGAATTTCAACAATTTTGAGAGGGATTTGAAAAGTTTCAATGGGAATGGGAAGAATTGGGACAAAAATTGGAAAATTTTTAAGGGACTTGGAAAAAATTTCAACTGGAATTTTAGCCATTTTTTGACGTGAAATTGTAAACATGTGGCCATGGATTTTGAAAATTCTAGAGAGAATTTTAAAAGCTTCAAGAGAATTTCAACAATTTTGAGAGGGATTTGAAAAGTTTCAATGGGAATGGGAAGAATTGGGACAAAAATTGGAAAATTTTGAAGGGACTTTGAAAAAATTTCAACTGGAATTTTAGCAATTTTTTTTTACGTGAAATTATAAACATGTGGACATGGATTTTGAAAATTCTAGAGAGAATTTTAAAAGCTTCAAGAGAATTTCAACAATTTTGAGAGGGATTTGAAAAGTTTCAATGGGAATGGGAAGAATTGGGACAAAAATTGGAAAATTTTTAAGGGACTTTGAAAAAATTTCAACTGAAATTTTAGCATTTTTTTTACGTGAAATTGTAAACATGTGGACATGGATTTTGAAAATTCTAGAGAGAATTTTAAAAGCTTCAAGAGAATTTCAACAATTTTGAGAGGGATTTGAAAAGTTTCAATGGGAATGGGAAGAATTGGGACAAAAATTGGAAAATTTTTAAGGGACTTTGAAAAAATTTCAACTGGAATTTTAGCAAGTTTTTGACGTGAAATTGTAAACATGTTGAAGTGGATTTTGAAAATTCTAGAGAGAATTTTAAAAGCTTCAAGAGAATTTCAACAATTTTGAGAGGGATTTGAAAAGTTTCAATGGGAATGGGAAGAATTGGGACAAAAATTGGAAAATTTTGAAGGGACTTTGAAAAAATTTCAACTGGAATTTTAGCCATTTTTTGACGTGAAATTGTAAACATGTGGCCATGGATTTTGAAAATTCTAGAGAGAATTTTAAAAGCTTCAAGAGAATTTCAACAATTTTGAGAGGGATTTGAAAAGTTTCAATGGGAATGGGAAGAATTGGGACAAAAATTGGAAAATTTTGAAGGGACTTTGAAAAAATTTCAACTGGAATTTTAGCATTTTTTTGTTGTGAAATTGTAAACATGTGGACATGGATTTTGAAAATACTAGAGAGAATTTTAAAAGCTTCAAGAGAATTTCAACAATTTTGAGAGGGATTTGAAAAGTTTCAATGGGAATGGGAAGAATTGGGACAAAAATTGGAAAATTTTGAAGGGACTTTGAAAAAATTTCAACTGGAATTTTAGCATTTTTTTTTACGTGAAATTGTAAACATGTGGACATGGATTTTGAAAATTCTAGAGAGAATTTTAAAAGCTTCAAGAGAATTTCAACAATTTTGAGAGGGATTTGAAAAGTTTCAATGGGAATGGGAAGAATTGGGACAAAAATTGGAAAATTTTTAAGGGACTTTGAAAAAATTTCAACTGGAATTTTAGCAATTTTTTTTTACGTGAAATTATAAACATGTGGACATGGATTTTGAAAATTCTAGAGAGAATTTTAAAAGCTTCAACAGAATTTCAACAATTTTGAGAGGGATTTGAAAAGTTTCAATGGGAATGGGAAGAATTGGGACAAAAATTGGAAAATTTTTAAGGGACTTTGAAAAAATTTCAACTGGAATTTTAGCCATTTTTTTATGTGAAATTGTAAACATGTGGACATGGATTTTGAAAATTCTAGAGAGAATTTTAAAAGCTTCAAGAGAATTTCAACAATTTTGAGAGGGATTTGAAAAGTTTCAATGGGAATGGGAAGAATTGGGACAAAAATTGGAAAATTTTTAAGGGACTTGGAAAAAATTTCAACTGGAATTTTAGCCATTTTTTGACGTGAAATTGTAAACATGTGGCCATGGATTTTGAAAATTCTAGAGAGAATTTTAAAAGCTTCAAGAGAATTTCAACAATTTTGAGAGGGATTTGAAAAGTTTCAATGGGAATGGGAAGAATTGGGACAAAAATTGGAAAATTTTGAAGGGACTTTGAAAAAATTTCAACTGGAATTTTAGCATTTTTTTTTTACGTGAAATTATAAACATGTGGCCATGGATTTTGAAAATTCTAGAGAGAATTTTAAAAGCTTCAAGAGAATTTCAACAATTTTGAGAGGGATTTGAAAAGTTTCAATGGGAATGGGAAGAATTGGGACAAAAATTGGAAAATTTTGAAGGGACTTTGAAAAAATTTCAACTGGAATTTTAGCAATTTTTTTTATGTGAAATTGTAAACATGTGGACATGGATTTTGAAAATTCTAGAGAGAATTTTAAAAGCTTCAAGAGAATTTCAACAATTTTGAGAGGGATTTGAAAAGTTTCAATGGGAATGGGAAGAATTGGGACAAAAATTGGAAAATTTTTAAGGGACTTGGAAAAAATTTCAACTGGAATTTTAGCCATTTTTTGACGTGAAATTGTAAACATGTGGCCATGGATTTTGAAAATTCTAGAGAGAATTTTAAAAGCTTCAAGAGAATTTCAACAATTTTGAGAGGGATTTGAAAAGTTTCAATGGGAATGGGAAGAATTGGGACAAAAATTGGAAAATTTTGAAGGGACTTTGAAAAAATTTCAACTGGAATTTTAGCAATTTTTTGACGTGAAATTATAAACATGTGGACATGGATTTTGAAAATTCTAGAGAGAATTTTAAAAGCTTCAAGAGAATTTCTACAATTTGGAGAGGGATTTGAAAAGTTTCAATGGGAATGGGAAGAATTGGGACAAAAATTGGAAAATTTTGAAGGGACTTTGAAAAAATTTCAACTGGAATTTTAGCAATTTTTTTTATGTGAAATTGTAAACATGTGGACATGGATTTTGAAAATTCTAGAGAGAATTTTAAAAGCTTCAAGAGAATTTCAACAATTTTGAGAGGGATTTGAAAAGTTTCAATGGGAATGGGAAGAATTGGGACAAAAATTGGAAAATTTTTAAGGGACTTTGAAAAAATTTCAACTGGAATTTTAGCAATTTTTTGACGTGAAATTGTAAACATGTTGAAGTGGATTTTGAAAATTCTAGAGAGAATTTTAAAAGCTTCAAGAGAATTTCAACAATTTTGAGAGGGATTTGAAAAGTTTCAATGGGAATGGGAAGAATTGGGACAAAAATTGGAAAATTTTGAAGGGACTTTGAAAAAATTTCAACTGGAATTTTAGCCATTTTTTGACGTGAAATTGTAAACATGTGGCCATGGATTTTGAAAATTCTAGAGAGAATTTTAAAAGCTTCAAGAGAATTTCAACAATTTTGAGAGGGATTTGAAAAGTTTCAATGGGAATGGGAAGAATTGGGACAAAAATTGGAAAATTTTGAAGGGACTTTGAAAAAATTTCAACTGGAATTTTAGCATTTTTTTTACGTGAAATTGTAAACCTGTGGACATGGATTTTGAAAATTCTAGAGAGAATTTTAAAAGCTTCAAGAGAATTTCAACAATTTTGAGAGGGATTTGAAAAGTTTCAATGGGAATGGGAAGAATTGGGACAAAAATTGGAAAATTTTGAAGGGACTTTGAAAAAATTTCAACTGGAATTTTAGCATTTTTTTTTACGTGAAATTATAAACATGTGGCCATGGATTTTGAAAATTCTAGAGAGAATTTTAAAAGCTTCAAGAGAATTTCAACAGTTTTGAGAGGGATTTGAAAAGTTTCAATGGGAATGGGAAGAATTGGGACAAAAATTGGAAAATTTTGAAGGGACTTTGAAAAAATTTCAACTGGAATTTTAGCCATTTTTTGTCGTGGAATTGTAAACATGTGGACATGGATTTTGAAAATTCTAGAGAGAATTTTAAAAGCTTCAAGAGAATTTCAACAATTTTGAGAGGGATTTGAAAAGTTTCAATGGGAATGGGAAGAATTGGGACAAAAATTGGAAATTTTTTAAGGGACTTTGAAAAAATTTCAACTGGAATTTTAGCCATTTTTTTATGTGAAATTGTAAACATGTGCACATGGATTTTGAAAATTCTAGAGAGAATTTTAAAAGCTTCAACAGAATTTCAACAATTTTGAGAGGGATTTGAAAAGTTTCAATGGGAATGGGAAGAATTGGGACAAAAACTGGAAAATTTTTAAGGGACTTTGAAAAAATTTCAACTGGAATTTTAGCCATTTTTTGACGTGAAATTGTAAACATGTGGCCATGGATTTTGAAAATTCTAGAGAGAATTTTAAAAGCTTCAAGAGAATTTCAACAATTTTGAGAGGGATTTGAAAAGTTTCAATGGGAATGGGAAGAATTGGGACAAAAATTGGAAAATTTTGAAGGGACTTTGAAAAAATTTCAACTGGAATTTTAGCATTTTTTTTTACGTGAAATTATAAACATGTGGACATGGATTTTGAAAATTCTAGAGAGAATTTTAAAAGCTTCAAGAGAATTTCAACAGTTTTGAGAGGGATTTGAAAAGTTTCAATGGGAATGGGAAGAATTGGGACAAAAATTGGAAAATTTTGAAGGGACTTTGAAAAAATTTCAACTGGAATTTTAGCAATTTTTTTTTACGTGAAATTATAAACATGTGGACATGGAGATTTTGAAAATTCTAGAGAGAATTTTAAAAGCTTCAAGAGAATTTCAACAATTTTGAGAGGGATTTGAAAAGTTTCAATGGGAATGGGAAGAATTGGGACAAAAATTGGAAAATTTTTAAGGGACTTTGAAAAAATTTCAACTGGAATTTTAGCAATTTTTTTTTACGTGAAATTGTAAACATGTGGCCATGGATTTTGAAAATTCTAGAGAGAATTTTAAAAGCTTCAAGAGAATTTCAACAATTTTGAGAGGGATTTGAAAAGTTTCAATGGGAATGGGAAGAATTGGGACAAAAATTGGAAAATTTTTAAGGGACTTTGAAAAAATTTCAACTGGAATTTTAGCATTTTTTTTTACGTGAAATTATAAACATGTGGACATGGATTTTGAAAATTCTAGAGAGAATTTTAAAAGCTTCAAGAGAATTTCAACAGTTTTGAGAGGGATTTGAAAAGTTTCAATGGGAATGGGAAGAATTGGGACAAAAATTGGAAAATTTTGAAGGGACTTTGAAAAAATTTCAACTGAAATTTTAGCATTTTTTTTACGTGAAATTGTAAACATGTGGACATGGATTTTGAAAATTCTAGAGAGAATTTTAAAAGCTTCAAGAGAATTTCAACAATTTTGAGAGGGATTTGAAAAGTTTCAATGGGAATGGGAAGAATTGGGACAAAAATTGGAAAATTTTTAAGGGACTTTGAAAAAATTTCAACTGGAATTTTAGCAATTTTTTGACGTGAAATTGTAAACATGTTGAAGTGGATTTTGAAAATTCTAGAGAGAATTTTAAAAGCTTCAAGAGAATTTCAACAATTTTGAGAGGGATTTGAAAAGTTTCAATGGGAATGGGAAGAATTGGGACAAAAATTGGAAAATTTTGAAGGGACTTTGAAAAAATTTCAACTGGAATTTTAGCCATTTTTTGACGTGAAATTGTAAACATGTGGCCATGGATTTTGAAAATTCTAGAGAGAATTTTAAAAGCTTCAAGAGAATTTCAACAATTTTGAGAGGGATTTGAAAAGTTTCAATGGGAATGGGAAGAATTGGGACAAAAATTGGAAAATTTTGAAGGGACTTTGAAAAAATTTCAACTGGAATTTTAGCATTTTTTTTTACGTGAAATTATGAACATGTGGACATGGATTTTGAAAATTCTAGAGAGAATTTTAAAAGCTTCAAGAGAATTTCAACAGTTTTGAGAGGGATTTGAAAAGTTTCAATGGGAATGGGAAGAATTGGGACAAAAATTGGAAAATTTTGAAGGGACTTTGAAAAAATTTCAACTGGAATTTTAGCAATTTTTTTTTACGTGAAATTATAAACATGTGGACATGGATTTTGAAAATTCTAGAGAGAATTTTAAAAGCTTCAAGAGAATTTCAACAATTTTGAGAGGGATTTGAAAAGTTTCAATGGGAATGGGAAGAATTGGGACAAAAATTGGAAAATTTGAAGGGACTTTGAAAAAATTTCAACTGGAATTTTAGCAATTTTTTTTTACGTGAAATTGTAAACATGTGGCCATGGATTTTGAAAATTCTAGAGAGAATTTTAAAAGCTTCAAGAGAATTTCAACAATTTTGAGAGGGATTTGAAAAGTTTCAATGGGAATGGGAAGAATTTGGACAAAAATTGGAAAATTTTTAAGGGACTTTGAAAAAATTTCAACTGGAATTTTAGCATTTTTTTTTACGTGAAATTATAAACATGTGGACATGGATTTTGAAAATTCTAGAGAGAATTTTAAAAGCTTCAAGAGAATTTCAACAGTTTTGAGAGGGATTTGAAAAGTTTCAATGGGAATGGGAAGAATTGGGACAAAAATTGGAAAATTTTGAAGGGACTTTGAAAAAATTTCAACTGAAATTTTAGCATTTTTTTTACGTGAAATTGTAAACATGTGGCCATGGATTTTGAAAATTCTAGAGAGAATTTTAAAAGCTTCAAGAGAATTTCAACAATTTTGAGAGGGATTTGAAAAGTTTCAATGGGAATGGGAAGAATTGGGACAAAAATTGGAAAATTTTTAAGGGACTTTGAAAAAATTTCAACTGGAATTTTAGCAATTTTTTGACGTGAAATTGTAAACATGTTGAAGTGGATTTTGAAAATTCTAGAGAGAATTTTAAAAGCTTCAAGAGAATTTCAACAATTTTGAGAGGGATTTGAAAAGTTTCAATGGGAATGGGAAGAATTGGGACAAAAATTGGAAAATTTTGAAGGGACTTTGAAAAAATTTCAACTGGAATTTTAGCCATTTTTTGACGTGAAATTGTAAACATGTGGCCATGGATTTTGAAAATTCTAGAGAGAATTTTAAAAGCTTCAAGAGAATTTCAACAATTTTGAGAGGGATTTGAAAAGTTTCAATGGGAATGGGAAGAATTGGGACAAAAATTGGAAAATTTTGAAGGGACTTTGAAAAAATTTCAACTGGAATTTTAGCAATTTTTTTTACGTGAAATTGTAAACATGTGGACATGGATTTGAAAATACTAGAGAGAATTTTAAAAGCTTCAAGAGAATTTCAACAATTTTGAGAGGGATTTGAAAAGTTTCAATGGGAATGGGAAGAATTGGGACAAAAATTGGAAAATTTTGAAGGGACTTTGAAAAAATTTCAACTGGAATTTTAGCATTTTTTTTTACGTGAAATTATAAACATGTGGACATGGATTTTGAAAATTCTAGAGAGAATTTTAAAAGCTTCAAGAGCAAGAGAATTTCAACAGTTTTGAGAGGGATTTGAAAAGTTTCAATGGGAATGGGAAGAATTGGGACAAAAATTGGAAAATTTTTAAGGGACTTTGAAAAAATTTCAACTGGAATTTTAGCAATTTTTTTTTTACGTGAAATTATAAATATGTGGACATGGATTTTGAAAATTCTAGAGAGAATTTTAAAAAGCTTCAAGAGAATTTCAACAATTTTGAGAGGGATTTGAAAAGTTTCAATGGGAATGGGAAGAATTGGACAAAAATTGGAACATTTTGAAGGGACTTTGAAAAAATTTCAACTGGAATTTTAGCATTTTTTTTATGTGAAATTGTAAACATGTGGACATGGATTTTGAAAATTCTAGAGAGAATTTTAAAAGCTTCAAGAGAATTTCAACAATTTTGAGAGGGATTTGAAAAGTTTCAATGGGAATGGGAAGAATTGGGACAAAAATTGGAAAATTTTGAAGGACTTTGAAAAAATTTCAACTGGAATTTTAGCCATTTTTTGACGTGAAATTGTAAACATGTGGACATGGATTTTGAAAATTCTGGAGAGAATTTTAAAAGCTTCAAGAGAATTTCAACAATTTGGAGAGGGATTTGAAAAGTTTCAATGGGAATGGGAAGAATTGGGACAAAAATTGGAAAATTTTTAAGGGACTTTGAAAAAATTTCAACTGGAATTTCAGCAATTTTTTTTACGTGAAATTATAAACATGTGGACATGGATTTTGAAAATTCTAGAGAGAATTTTAAAAGCTTCAACAGAATTTCAACAATTTTGAGAGGGATTTGAAAGTTTCAATGGGAATGGGAAGAATTGGGACAAAAATTGGAAAATTTTTAAGGGACTTTGAAAAAATTTCAACTGAAATTTTAGCATTTTTTTTTACGTGAAATTGTAAACATGTGGACATGGATTTTGAAAATACTAGAGAGAATTTAAAAGCTTCAAGACAATTTCAACAGTTTTGAGAGGGATTTGAAAAGTTTCAATGGGAATGGGAAGAATTGGGACAAAAATTGGAAAATTTTTAAGGGACTTTGAAAAAATTTCAACTGGAATTTTAGCCATTTTTTGACGTGAAATTGTAAACATGTGGCCATGGATTTTGAAAATTCTAGAGAGAATTTTAAAAGCTTCAAGAGAATTTCAACAATTTTGAGAGGGATTTGAAAAGTTTCAATGGGAATGGGAAGAATTGGGACAAAAATTGGGAAAATTTTTAAGGGACTTTGAAAAAATTTCAACTGGAATTTTAGCAATTTTTTGACGTGAAATTGTAACATGTTGAAGTGGATTTTTGAAAATTCTAGAGAGAATTTTAAAGCTTCAAGAGAATTTCAACAATTTTGAGAGGGATTTGAAAAGTTTCAATGGGAATGGGAAGAATTGGGACAAAATTGGAAAATTTTTAAGGGACTTTGAAAAAATTTCAACTGGAATTTAGCCATTTTTTGACGTGAAATTGTAAACATGTGGCCATGGATTTTGAAAATTCTAGAGAGAATTTTAAAAGCTTCAAGAGAATTTCAACAATTTTGAGAGGGATTTGAAAAGTTTCAATGGGAATGGGAAGAATTGGGACAAAAATTGGAAAATTTTTAAGGGACTTTGAAAAAATTTCAACTGAATTTTAGCAATTTTTTTTTACGTGAAATTATAAACATGTGGACATGGATTTTGAAAATTCTAGAGAGAATTTTAAAAGCTTCAAGAGAATTTCAACAATTTTGAGAGGGATTTGAAAAGTTTCAATGAGAATGGAAGAATTGGGACAAAAATTGGAAAATTTTGAAGGGACTTTGAAAAAATTTCAACTGGAATTTTAGCCATTTTTTGACGTGAAATTGTAAACATGTGGACATGGATTTTGAAAATTCTAGAGAGAATTTTAAAAGCTTCAAGAGAATTTCAACAATTTTGAGAGGGATTTGAAAAGTTTCAATGGGAATGGGAAGAATTGGGACAAAAATTGGAAAATTTTTAAGGGACTTTGAAAAAATTTCAACTGGAATTTTAGCCATTTTTTGACGTGAAATTGTAAACATGTGGACATGGATTTTGAAAATTCTGGAGAGAATTTTAAAAGCTTCAAGAGAATTTCAACAATTTTGAGAGGGATTTGAAAAGTTTCAATGGGAATGGGAAGAATTGGGACAAAAATTGGAAAATTTTGAAGGGACTTTGAAAAAATTTCAACTGGAATTTTAGCAATTTTTTTTTACGTGAAATTATAAACATGTGGACATGGATTTTGAAAATTCTAGAGAGAATTTTAAAAGCTTCAAGAGAATTTCAACAATTTTGAGAGGGATTTGAAAAGTTTCAATGGGAATGGGAAGAATTGGGACAAAAATTGGAAAATTTTGAAGGGACTTTGAAAAAATTTCAACTGGAATTTTAGCATTTTTTTTTACGTGAAATTGTAAACATGTGGACATGGATTTTGAAAATACTAGAGAGAATTTTAAAAGCTTCAAGACAATTTCAACAGTTTTGAGAGGGATTTGAAAAGTTTCAATGGGAATGGGAAGAATTGGGACAAAAATTGGAAAATTTTGAAGGGACTTTGAAAAAATTTCAACTGGAATTTTAGCAATTTTTTGACGTGAAATTGTAAACATGTGGCCATGGATTTTGAAAATTCTAGAGAGAATTTTAAAAGCTTCAAGAGAATTTCAACAATTTTGAGAGGGATTTGAAAAGTTTCAATGGGAATGGGAAGAATTGGGACAAAAATTGGAAAATTTTTAAGGGACTTTGAAAAAATTTCAACTGGAATTTTAGCCATTTTTTGACGTGAAATTGTATACATGTTGAAGTGGATTTTGAAAATTCTAGAGAGAATTTTAAAAGCTTCAAGAGAATTTCAACAATTTTGAGAGGGATTTGAAAAGTTTCAATGGGAATGGGAAGAATTGGGACAAAAATTGGAAAATTTTGAAGGGACTTTGAAAAAATTTCAACTGGAATTTTAGCAATTTTTTGTCGTGAAATTGTAAACATGTGGACATGGATTTTGAAAATTCTAGAGAGAATTTTAAAAGCTTCAAGAGAATTTCAACAATTTTGAGAGGGATTTGAAAAGTTTCAAAGGGAATGGGAAGAATTGGGACAAAAATTGGAAAATTTTTAAGGGACTTTGAAAAAATTTCAACTGGAATTTTAGCAATTTTTTTTTACGTGAAATTATAAACATGTGGACATGGATTTTGAAAATTCTAGAGAGAATTTTAAAAGCTTCAACAGAATTTCAACAATTTTGAGAGGGATTTGAAAAGTTTCAATGGGAATGGGAAGAATTGGGACAAAAATTGGAAAATTTTTAAGGGACTTTGAAAAAATTTCAACTGAAATTTTAGCATTTTTTTTTACGTGAAATTGTAAACATGTGGACATGGATTTTGAAAATACTAGAGAGAATTTTAAAAGCTTCAAGAGAATTTCAACAATTTTGAGAGGGATTTGAAAAGTTTCAATGGGAATGGGAAGAATTGGGACAAAAATTGGAAAATTTTTAAGGGACTTTGAAAAAATTTCAACTGGAATTTTAGCCATTTTTTGACGTGAAATTGTAAACATGTGGCCATGGATTTTGAAAATTCTAGAGAGAATTTTAAAAGCTTCAAGAGAATTTCAACAATTTTGAGAGGGATTTGAAAAGTTTCAATGGGAATGGGAAGAATTGGGACAAAAATTGGAAAATTTTTAAGGGACTTTGAAAAAATTTCAACTGGAATTTTAGCCATTTTTTGACGTGAAATTGTAAACATGTGGACATGGATTTTGAAAATTCTAGAGAGAATTTTAAAAGCTTCAAGAGAATTTCAACAATTTTGAGAGGGATTTGAAAAGTTTCAATGGGAATGGGAAGAATTGGGACAAAAATTGGAAAATTTTGAAGGGACTTTGAAAAAATTTCAACTGGAATTTTAGCCATTTTTTGACGTGAAATTGTAAACATGTGGCCATGGATTTTGAAAATTCTAGAGAGAATTTTAAAAGCTTCAAGAGAATTTCAACAATTTTGAGAGGGATTTGAAAAGTTTCAATGGGAATGGGAAGAATTGGGACAAAAATTGGAAAATTTTTAAGGGACTTTGAAAAAATTTCAACTGGAATTTTAGCAATTTTTTGTCGTGAAATTGTAAACATGTGGACATGGATTTTGAAAATTCTAGAGAGAATTTTAAAAGCTTCAAGAGAATTTCAACAATTTTGAGAGGGATTTGAAAAGTTTCAATGGGAATGGGAAGAATTGGGACAAAAATTGGAAAATTTTTAAGGGACTTTGAAAAAATTTCAACTGGAATTTTAGCCATTTTTTGACGTGAAATTGTAAACATGTGGCCATGGATTTTGAAAATTCTAGAGAGAATTTTAAAAGCTTCAAGAGAATTTCAACAATTTTGAGAGGGATTTGAAAAGTTTCAATGGGAATGGGAAGAATTGGGACAAAAATTGGAAAATTTTTAAGGGACTTTGAAAAAATTTCAACTGAATTTTAGCAATTTTTTTTTACGTGAAATTATAAACATGTGGACATGGATTTTGAAAATTCTAGAGAGAATTTTAAAAGCTTCAAGAGAATTTCAACAATTTTGAGAGGGATTTGAAAAGTTTCAATGAGAATGGGAAGAATTGGGACAAAAATTGGAAAATTTTGAAGGGACTTTGAAAAAATTTCAACTGGAATTTTAGCCATTTTTTGACGTGAAATTGTAAACATGTGGACATGGATTTTGAAAATTCTAGAGAGAATTTTAAAAGCTTCAAGAGAATTTCAACAATTTTGAGAGGGATTTGAAAAGTTTCAATGGGAATGGGAAGAATTGGGACAAAAATTGGAAAATTTTTAAGGGACTTTGAAAAAATTTCAACTGGAATTTTAGCCATTTTTTGACGTGAAATTGTAAACATGTGGACATGGATTTTGAAAATTCTGGAGAGAATTTTAAAAGCTTCAAGAGAATTTCAACAATTTTGAGAGGGATTTGAAAAGTTTCAATGGGAATGGGAAGAATTGGGACAAAAATTGGAAAATTTTGAAGGGACTTTGAAAAAATTTCAACTGGAATTTTAGCAATTTTTTTTTACGTGAAATTATAAACATGTGGACATGGATTTTGAAAATTCTAGAGAGAATTTTAAAAGCTTCAAGAGAATTTCAACAATTTTGAGAGGGATTTGAAAAGTTTCAATGGGAATGGGAAGAATTGGGACAAAAATTGGAAAATTTAGAAGGGACTTTGAAAAAATTTCAACTGGAATTTTAGCATTTTTTTTTACGTGAAATTGTAAACATGTGGACATGGATTTTGAAAATACTAGAGAGAATTTTAAAAGCTTCAAGACAATTTCAACAGTTTTGAGAGGGATTTGAAAAGTTTCAATGGGAATGGGAAGAATTGGGACAAAAATTGGAAAATTTTGAAGGGACTTTGAAAAAATTTCAACTGGAATTTTAGCAATTTTTTGACGTGAAATTGTAAACATGTGGCCATGGATTTTGAAAATTCTAGAGAGAATTTTAAAAGCTTCAAGAGAATTTCAACAATTTTGAGAGGGATTTGAAAAGTTTCAAAGGGAATGGGAAGAATTGGGACAAAAATTGGAAAATTTTTAAGGGACTTTGAAAAAATTTCAACTGGAATTTTAGCAATTTTTTTTTACGTGAAATTATAAACATGTGGACATGGATTTTGAAAATTCTAGAGAGAATTTTAAAAAGCTTCAACAGAATTTCAACAATTTTGAGAGGGATTTGAAAAGTTTCAATGGGAATGGGAAGAATTGGGACAAAAATTGGAAAATTTTTAAGGGACTTTGAAAAATTTCAACTGAAATTTTAGCATTTTTTTTACGTGAAATTGTAAACATGTGGACATGGATTTTGAAAATACTAGAGAGAATTTTAAAAGCTTCAAGAGAATTTCAACAATTTTGAGAGGGATTTGAAAAGTTTCAATGGGAATGGGAAGAATTGGGACAAAAATTGGAAAATTTTTAAGGGACTTTGAAAAATTTCAACTGGAATTTTAGCCATTTTTTGACGTGAAATTGTAAACATGTGGACATGGATTTTGAAAATTCTAGAGAGAATTTTAAAAGCTTCAAGAGAATTTCAACAATTTTGAGAGGGATTTGAAAAGTTTCAATGGGAATGGGAAGAATTGGGACAAAAATTGGAAAATTTTTAAGGGACTTTGAAAAAATTTCAACTGGAATTTTAGCCATTTTTTGACGTGAAATTGTAAACATGTGGACATGGATTTTGAAAATTCTAGAGAGAATTTTAAAAGCTTCAAGAGAATTTCAACAATTTTGAGAGGGATTTGAAAAGTTTCAATGGGAATGGGAAGAATTGGGACAAAAATTGGAAAATTTTGAAGGGACTTTGAAAAAATTTCAACTGGAATTTTAGCCATTTTTTGACGTGAAATTGTAAACATGTGGACATGGATTTTGAAAATTCTAGAGAGAATTTTAAAAGCTTCAAGAGAATTTCAACAATTTTGAGAGGGATTTGAAAAGTTTCAATGGGAATGGGAAGAATTGGGACAAAAATTGGAAAATTTTGAAGGCACTTTGAAAAAATTTCAACTGGAATTTTAGCAATTTTTTGTCGTGAAATTGTAAACATGTGGACATGGATTTTGAAAATTCTAGAGAGAATTTTAAAAGCTTCAACAGAATTTCAACAATTTTGAGAGGGATTTGAAAAGTTTCAAAGGGAATGGGAAGAATTGGGACAAAAATTGGAAAATTTTTAAGGGACTTTGAAAAAATTTCAACTGGAATTTTAGCCATTTTTTGACGTGAAATTGTAAACATGTGGCCATGGATTTTGAAAATTCTAGAGAGAATTTTAAAAGCTTCAAGAGAATTTCAACAATTTTGAGAGGATTTGAAAAGTTTCAATGGGAATGGGAAGAATTGGGACAAAAATTGGAAAATTTTTAAGGGACTTTGAAAAAATTTCAACTGGAATTTTAGCCATTTTTTGACGTGAAATTGTAAACATGTGGCCATGGATTTTGAAAATTCTAGAGAGAATTTTAAAAGCTTCAAGAAGAATTTCAACAGTTTTGAGAGGGATTTGAAAAGTTTCAATGGGAATGGGAAGAATTGGGACAAAATTGGAAATTTTTTAAGGGACTTTGAAAAAATTTCAACTGGAATTTTAGCCATTTTTTTACGTGAAATTGTAAACATGTGCACATGGATTTTGAAAATTCTAGAGAGAATTTTAAAAGCTTCAACAGAATTTCTACAATTTGAGAGGATTTGAAAAGTTTCAATGGGAATGGGAAGAATGGGACAAAAATTGGAAAATTTTTAAGGGACTTTGAAAAAATTTCAACTGAATTTTAGCCATTTTTTTATGTGAAATTGTAAACATGTGGACATGGATTTTGAAAATTCTAGAGAGAATTTTAAAAGCTTCAACAGAATTTCAACAATTTTGAGAGGGATTTGAAAAGTTTCAATGGGAATGGGAAGAATTGGGACAAAAATTGGAAAATTTTGAAGGGACTTTGAAAAAATTTCAACTGGAATTTTAGCCATTTTTTGACGTGAAATTGTAAACATGTGGCCATGGATTTTGATAATTCTAGAGAGAATTTTAAAAGCTTCAAGAGAATTTCAACAATTTTGAGAGGGATTTGAAAAGTTTCAATGGGAATGGGAAGAATTGGGACAAAAATTGGAAAATTTTTAAGGGACTTTGAAAAAATTTCAACTGGAATTTTATCCATTTTTTGACGTGAAATTGTAAACATGTGGCCATGGATTTTGAAAATTCTAGAGAGAATTTTAAAAGCTTCAACAGAATTTCAACAGTTTTGAGAGGGATTTGAAAAGTTTCAATGGGAATGGGAAGAATTGGGACAAAAATTGGAAATTTTTTAAGGGACTTTGAAAAAATTTCAACTGGAATTTTTAGCCATTTTTTTACGTGAAATTGTAAACATGTGCACATGGATTTTGAAAATTCTAGAGAGAATTTTAAAAGCTTCAACAGAATTTCTACAATTTTGAGAGGGATTTGAAAAGTTTCAATGGGAATGGGAAGAATTGGGACAAAAATTGGAAAATTTTTAAGGGACTTTGAAAAAATTTCAACTGGAATTTTAGCCATTTTTTTATGTGAAATTGTAAACATGTGGACATGGATTTTGAAAATACTAGAGAGAATTTTAAAAGCTTCAAGAGAATTTCAACAATTTTGAGAGGGATTTGAAAAGTTTCAATGGGAATGGGAAGAATTGGGACAAAAATTGGAAAATTTTTAAGGGACTTTGAAAAAATTTCAACTGGAATTTTAGCCATTTTTTGACGTGAAATTGTAAACATGTGGCCATGGATTTTGATAATTCTAGAGAGAATTTTAAAAGCTTCAACAGAATTTCAACAATTTTGAGAGGGATTTGAAAAGTTTCAATGGGAATGGGAAGAATTGGGACAAAAATTGGAAAATTTTTAAGGGACTTTGAAAAAATTTCAACTGGAATTTTAGCCATTTTTTGACGTGAAATTGTAAACATGTGGCCATGGATTTTGAAAATTCTAGAGAGAATTTTAAAAGCTTCAAGAGAATTTCAACAATTTTGAGAGGGATTTGAAAAGTTTCAATGGGAATGGGAAGAATTGGGACAAAAATTGGAAAATTTTGAAGGGACTTTGAAAAATTTCAACTGGAATTTTAGCATTTTTTTTTACGTGAAATTGTAAACATGTGGACATGGATTTTGAAAATACTAGAGAGAATTTTAAAAGCTTCAAGAGAATTTCAACAATTTTGAGAGGGATTTGAAAAGTTTCAATGGGAATGGGAAGAATTGGGACAAAAATTGGAAAATTTTTAAGGGACTTTGAAAAAATTTCAACTGGAATTTTATCCATTTTTTGACGTGAAATTGTAAACATGTGGACATGGATTTTGAAAATTCTAGAGAGAATTTTAAAAGCTTCAACAGAATTTCAACAATTTTGAGAGGGATTTGAAAAGTTTCAATGGGAATGGGAAGAATTGGGACAAAAATTGGAAAATTTTTAAGGGACTTTGAAAAAATTTCAACTGGAATTTTAGCAATTTTTTTTTACGTGAAATTATAAACATGTGGACATGGATTTTGAAAATTCTAGAGAGAATTTAAAAGCTTCAAGAGAATTTCAACAATTTGAGCGGGATTTGAAAAGTTTCAATGGGAATGGGAAGAATTGGGACAAAAATTGGAAAATTTTGAAGGGACTTTGAAAAAATTTCAACTGGAATTTTAGCAATTTTTTTTTACGTGAAATTGTAAACATGTGGACATGGATTTTGAAAATTCTAGAGAGAATTTTAAAAGCTTCAAGAGAATTTCAACAATTTTGAGAGGGATTTGAAAAGTTTCAATGGGAATGGGAAGAATTGGGACAAAAATTGGAAAATTTTTAAGGGACTTTGAAAAAATTTCAACTGGAATTTTAGCAATTTTTTAATGTGAAATTGTAAACATGTGGACATGGATTTTGAAAATTCTAGAGAGAATTTTAAAAGCTTCAAGAGAATTTCAACAATTTGGAGAGGGATTTGAAAAGTTTCAATGGGAATGGGAAGAATTGGGACAAAAATTGGAAAATTTTTAAGGGACTTTGAAAATATTTCAACTGGAATTTTAGCAATTTTTTATGTGAAATTGTAAACATGTGGACATGGATTTTGAAAATTCTAGAGAGAATTTTAAAAGCTTCAAGAGAATTTCAACAATTTTGAGAGGGATTTGAAAAGTTTCAATGGGAATGGGAAGAATTGGGACAAAAATTGGAAAATTTTTAAGGGACTTTGAAAAAATTTCAACTGGAATTTTAGCCATTTTTTATGTGAAATTGTAAACATGTGGACATGGGATTTTGAAAATTCTAGAGAGAATTTTAAAAGCTTCAGGAGAATTTCAACAATTTTGAGAGGGATTTGAAAAGTTTCAATGGGAATGGAAGAATTGGGACAAAAATTGGAAAATTTTTAAGGGACTTTGAAAAAATTTCAACTGGAATTTTAGCCATTTTTTGACGTGAAATTGTAAACATGTGGCCATGGATTTTGAAAATTCTAGAGAGAATTTTAAAAGCTTCAAGAGAATTTCAACAATTTTGAGAGGGATTTGAAAAGTTTCAATGGGAATGGGAAGAATTGGGACAAAAATTGGAAAATTTTTAAGGGACTTTGAAAAAATTTCAACTGGAATTTTAGCAATTTTTTGTCGTGAAATTGTAAACATGTGGCCATGGATTTTGAAAATTCTAGAGAGAATTTTAAAAGCTTCAAGAGAATTTCAACAATTTTGAGAGGGATTTGAAAAGTTTCAATGGGAATGGGAAGAATTGGGACAAAAATTGGAAAATTTTTAAGGGACTTTGAAAAAATTTCAACTGGAATTTTAGCCATTTTTTGACGTGAAATTGTAAACATGTGGCCATGGATTTTGAAAATTCTAGAGAGAATTTTAAAAGCTTCAAGAGAATTTCAACAATTTTGAGAGGGATTTGAAAAGTTTCAATGGGAATGGGAAGAATTGGGACAAAAATTGGAAAATTTTTAAGGGACTTTGAAAAAATTTCAACTGGAATTTTAGCATTTTTTTGACGTGAAATTGTAAACATGTGGACATGGATTTTGAAAATACTAGAGAGAATTTTAAAAGCTTCAAGAGAATTTCAACAATTTGGAGAGGGATTTGAAAAGTTTCAATGGGAATGGGAAGAATTGGGACAAAAATTGGAAAATTTTTAAGGGACTTTGAAATAATTTCAACTGGAATTTTAGCATTTTTTTTTACGTGAAATTATAAACATGTGGACATGGATTTTGAAAATTCTAGAGAGAATTTTAAAAGCTTCAAGAGAATTTCAACAGTTTTGAGAGGGATTTGAAAAGTTTCAATGGGAATGGGAAGAATTGGGACAAAAATTGGAAAATTTTTAAGGGACTTTGAAAAAATTTCAACTGGAATTTTAGCAATTTTTTTTTACGTGAAATTATAAACATGTGGACATGGATTTTGAAAATTCTAGAGAGAATTTTAAAAGCTTCAAGAGAATTTCAACAATTTTGAGAGGGATTTGAAAAGTTTCAATGGGAATGGGAAGAATTGGGACAAAAATTGGAAAATTTTGAAGGGACTTTGAAAAAATTTCAACTGGAATTTTAGCAATTTTTTTATGTGAAATTGTAAACATGTGGACATGGATTTTGAAAATTCTAGAGAGAATTTTAAAAGCTTCAAGAGAATTTCAACAATTTTGAGAGGGATTTGAAAAGTTTCAATGGGAATGGGAAGAATTGGGACAAAAATTGGAAAATTTTTAAGGGACTTTGAAAAAATTTCAACTGGAATTTTAGCAATTTTTTTTATGTGAAATTGTAAACATGTGGACATGGATTTTGAAAATTCTAAAGAGAATTTTAAAAGCTTCAACAGAATTTCAACAATTTTGAGAGGGATTTGAAAAGTTTCAATGGGAATGGGAAGAATTGGGACAAAAATTGGAAAATTTTTAAGGGACTTTGAAAAAATTTCAACTGGAATTTTAGCCATTTTTTTATGTGAAATTGTAAACATGTGGACATGGATTTTGAAAATTCTAGAGAGAATTTTAAAAGCTTCAAGAGAATTTCAACAATTTTGAGAGGGATTTGAAAAGTTTCAATGGGAATGGGAAGAATTGGGACAAAAATTGGAAAATTTTGAAGGGACTTTGAAAAAATTTCAACTGGAATTTTAGCCATTTTTTGACGTGAAATTGTAAACATGTGGCCATGGATTTTGAAAATTCTAGAGAGAATTTTAAAAGCTTCAACAGAATTTCAACAATTTTGAGAGGGATTTGAAAAGTTTCAATGGGAATGGGAAGAATTGGGACAAAAATTGGAAAATTTTGAAGGGACTTTGAAAAAGTTTCAACTGGAATTTTAGCCATTTTTTGACGTGAAATTGTAAACATGTGGCCATGGATTTTGAAAATTCTAGAGAGAATTTTAAAAGCTTCAAGAGAATTTCAACAATTTTGAGAGGGATTTGAAAAGTTTCAATGGGAATGGGAAGAATTGGGACAAAAATTGGAAAATTTTGAAGGGACTTTGAAAAAATGTCAACTGGAATTTTAGCCATTTTTTGACGTGAAATTGTAAACATGTGGCCATGGATTTTGAAAATTCTAGAGAGAATTTTAAAAGCTTCAACAGAATTTCAACAATTTTGAGAGGGATTTGAAAAGTTTCAATGGGAATGGGAAGAATTGGGACAAAAATTGGAAAATTTTTAAGGGACTTTGAAAAAATTTCAACTGGAATTTTAGCCATTTTTTGACGTGAAATTGTAAACATGTGGACATGGATTTTGAAAATTCTAGAGAGAATTTTAAAAGCTTCAAGAGAATTTCAACAATTTTGAGAGGGATTTGAAAAGTTTCAATGGGAATGGGAAGAATTGGGACAAAAATTGGAAAATTTTGAAGGGACTTTGAAAAAATTTCAACTGGAATTTTAGCAATTTTTTTTGACGTGAAATTATAAACATGTGGACATGGATTTTGAAAATTCTAGAGAGAATTTTAAAAGCTTCAAGAGAATTTCAACAATTTGGAGAGGGATTTGAAAAGTTTCAATGGGAATGGGAAGAATTGGGACAAAAATTGGAAAATTTTTAAGGGACTTTGAAAAAATTTCAACTGAAATTTTAGCATTTTTTTACGTGAAATTGTAAACATGTGGACATGGATTTTGAAAATTCTAGAGAGAATTTTAAAAGCTTCAAGAGAATTTCAACAATTTTGAGAGGGATTTGAAAAGTTTCAATGGGAATGGGAAGAATTGGGACAAAAATTGGAAAATTTTTAAGGGACTTTGAAAAAATTTCAACTGGAATTTTAGCCATTTTTTGACGTGAAATTGTAAACATGTTGAAGTGGATTTTGAAAATTCTAGAGAGAATTTTAAAAGCTTCAAGAGAATTTCAACAATTTTGAGAGGGATTTGAAAAGTTTCAATGGGAATGGGAAGAATTGGGACAAAAATTGGAAAATTTTTAAGGGACTTTGAAAAAATTTCAACTGGAATTTTAGCCATTTTTTGACGTGAAATTGTAAACATGTGGCCATGGATTTTGAAAATTCTAGAGAGAATTTTAAAAGCTTCAAGAGAATTTCAACAGTTTTGAGAGGGATTTGAAAAGTTTCAATGGGAATGGGAAGAATTGGGACAAAAATTGGAAAATTTTTAAGGGACTTTGAAAAAATTTCAACTGGAATTTTAGCAATTTTTTTTTACGTGAAATTATAAACATGTGGACATGGATTTTGAAAATTCTAGAGAGAATTTTAAAAGCTTCAAGAGAATTTCAACAGTTTTGAGAGGGATTTGAAAAGTTTCAATGGGAATGGGAAGAATTGGGACAAAAATTGGAAAATTTTGAAGGGACTTTGAAAAAATTTCAACTGGAATTTTAGCCATTTTTTGACGTGAAATTATAAACATGTGGACATGGATTTTGAAAATTCTAGAGAGAATTTTAAAAGCTTCAAGAGAATTTCAACAATTTTGAGAGGGATTTGAAAAGTTTCAATGGGAATGGGAAGAATTGGGACAAAAATTGGAAAATTTTTAAGGGACTTTGAAAAAATTTCAACTGGAATTTTAGCCATTTTTTGACGTGAAATTGTAAACATGTGGACATGGATTTTGAAAATTCTAGAGAGAATTTTAAAAGCTTCAACAGAATTTCAACAATTTTGAGAGGGATTTGAAAAGTTTCAATGGGAATGGGAAGAATTGGGACAAAAATTGGAAAATTTTTAAGGGACTTTCAAAAAATTTCAACTGGAATTTTAGCCATTTTTTGACGTGAAATTGTAAACATGTGGACATGGATTTTGAAAATTCTAGAGAGAATTTTAAAAGCTTCAAGAGAATTTCAACAATTTTGAGAGGGATTTGAAAAGTTTCAATGGGAATGGGAAGAATTGGGACAAAAATTGGAAAATTTTTAAGGGACTTTGAAAAAATTTCAACTGGAATTTTAGCAATTTTTTGACGTGAAATTGTAAACATGTGGACATGGATTTTGAAAATTCTAGAGAGAATTTTAAAAGCTTCAACAGAATTTCAACAATTTTGAGAGGGATTTGAAAAGTTTCAATGGGAATGGGAAGAATTGGGACAAAAATTGGAAAATTTTTAAGGGACTTTGAAAAAATTTCAACTGGAATTTTAGCCATTTTTTGACGTGAAATTGTAAACATGTGGCCATGGATTTTGAAAATTCTAGAGAGAATTTTAAAAGCTTCAAGAGAATTTCAACAATTTTGAGAGGGATTTGAAAAGTTTCAATGGGAATGGGAAGAATTGGGACAAAAATTGGAAAATTTTGAAGGGACTTTGAAAAAATGTCAACTGGAATTTTAGCCATTTTTTGACGTGAAATTGTAAACATGTGGCCATGGATTTTGAAAATTCTAGAGAGAATTTTAAAAGCTTCAACAGAATTTCAACAATTTTGAGAGGGATTTGAAAAGTTTCAATGGGAATGGGAAGAATTGGGACAAAAATTGGAAAATTTTTAAGGGACTTTGAAAAAATTTCAACTGGAATTTTAGCCATTTTTTGACGTGAAATTGTAAACATGTGGACATGGATTTTGAAAATTCTAGAGAGAATTTTAAAAGCTTCAAGAGAATTTCAACAATTTTGAGAGGGATTTGAAAAGTTTCAATGGGAATGGGAAGAATTGGGACAAAAATTGGAAAATTTTTAAGGGACTTTGAAAAAATTTCAACTGGAATTTTAGCCATTTTTTGACGTGAAATTGTAAACATGTGGCCATGGATTTTGAAAATTCTAGAGAGAATTTTAAAAGCTTCAAGAGAATTTCAACAATTTGGAGAGGGATTTGAAAAGTTTCAATGGGAATGGGAAGAATTGGGACAAAAATTGGAAAATTTTTAAGGGACTTTGAAAAAATTTCAACTGGAATTTTAGCAATTTTTTGACGTGAAATTGTAAACATGTGGCCATGGATTTTGAAAATTCTAGAGAGAATTTTAAAAGCTTCAAGAGAATTTCAACAATTTGGAGAGGGATTTGAAAAGTTTCAATGGGAATGGGAAGAATTGGGACAAAAATTGGAAAATTTTTAAGGGACTTTGAAAAAATGTCAACTGGAATTTTAGCCATTTTTTGACGTGAAATTGTAAACATGTGGCCATGGATTTTGAAAATTCTAGAGAGAATTTTAAAAGCTTCAAGAGAATTTCAACAATTTTGAGAGGGATTTGAAAAGTTTCAATGGGAATGGGAAGAATTGGGACAAAAATTGGAAAATTTTTAAGGGACTTTGAAAAAATTTCAACTGAAATTTTAGCATTTTTTTACGTGAAATTGTAAACATGTGGACATGGATTTTGAAAATTCTAGAGAGAATTTTAAAAGCTTCAAGAGAATTTCAACAATTTTGAGAGGGATTTGAAAAGTTTCAATGGGAATGGGAAGAATTGGGACAAAAATTGGAAAATTTTTAAGGGACTTTGAAAAAATTTCAACTGGAATTTTAGCCATTTTTTGACGTGAAATTGTAAACATGTTGAAGTGGATTTTGAAAATTCTAGAGAGAATTTTAAAAGCTTCAAGAGAATTTCAACAATTTTGAGAGGGATTTGAAAAGTTTCAATGGGAATGGGAAGAATTGGGACAAAAATTGGAAAATTTTGAAGGGACTTTGAAAAAATTTCAACTGGAATTTTAGCCATTTTTTGACGTGAAATTGTAAACATGTGGCCATGGATTTTGAAAATTCTAGAGAGAATTTTAAAAGCTTCAACAGAATTTCAACAATTTTGAGAGGGATTTGAAAAGTTTCAATGGGAATGGGAAGAATTGGGACAAAAATTGGAAAATTTTTAAGGGACTTTGAAAAAATTTCAACTGGAATTTTAGCCATTTTTTGACGTGAAATTGTAAACATGTGGCCATGGATTTTGAAAATTCTAGAGAGAATTTTAAAAGCTTCAACAGAATTTCAACAATTTTGAGAGGGATTTGAAAAGTTTCAATGGGAATGGGAAGAATTGGGACAAAAATTGGAAAATTTTGAAGGGACTTTGAAAAAATTTCAACTGGAATTTTAGCATTTTTTTTACGTGAAATTGTAAACATGTGGACATGGATTTTGAAAATTCTAGAGAGAATTTTAAAAGCTTCAAGAGAATTTCAACAATTTTGAGAGGGATTTGAAAAGTTTCAATGGGAATGGGAAGAATTGGGACAAAAATTGGAAAATTTTTAAGGGACTTTGAAAAAATTTCAACTGGAATTTTAGCATTTTTTTTTACGTGAAATTGTAAACATGTGGACATGGATTTTGAAAATTCTAGAGAGAATTTTAAAAGCTTCAAGAGAATTTCAACAGTTTTGAGAGGGATTTGAAAAGTTTCAATGGGAATGGGAAGAATTGGGACAAAAATTGGAAAATTTTGAAGGGACTTTGAAAAAATGTCAACTGGAATTTTAGCCATTTTTTGACGTGAAATTGTAAACATGTGGCCATGGATTTTGAAAATTCTAGAGAGAATTTTAAAAGCTTCAACAGAATTTCAACAATTTTGAGAGGGATTTGAAAAGTTTCAATGGGAATGGGAAGAATTGGGACAAAAATTGGAAAATTTTTAAGGGACTTTGAAAAAATTTCAACTGGAATTTTAGCCATTTTTTGACGTGAAATTGTAAACATGTGGACATGGATTTTGAAAATTCTAGAGAGAATTTTAAAAGCTTCAAGAGAATTTCAACAATTTTGAGAGGGATTTGAAAAGTTTCAATGGGAATGGGAAGAATTGGGACAAAAATTGGAAAATTTTTAAGGGACTTTGAAAAAATTTCAACTGGAATTTTAGCCATTTTTTGACGTGAAATTGTAAACATGTGGCCATGGATTTTGAAAATTCTAGAGAGAATTTTAAAAGCTTCAAGAGAATTTCAACAATTTGGAGAGGGATTTGAAAAGTTTCAATGGGAATGGGAAGAATTGGGACAAAAATTGGAAAATTTTTAAGGGACTTTGAAAAAATTTCAACTGGAATTTTAGCAATTTTTTGACGTGAAATTGTAAACATGTGGCCATGGATTTTGAAAATTCTAGAGAGAATTTTAAAAGCTTCAAGAGAATTTCAACAATTTGGAGAGGGATTTGAAAAGTTTCAATGGGAATGGGAAGAATTGGGACAAAAATTGGAAAATTTTTAAGGGACTTTGAAAAAATGTCAACTGGAATTTTAGCCATTTTTTGACGTGAAATTGTAAACATGTGGCCATGGATTTTGAAAATTCTAGAGAGAATTTTAAAAGCTTCAAGAGAATTTCAACAATTTTGAGAGGGATTTGAAAAGTTTCAATGGGAATGGGAAGAATTGGGACAAAAATTGGAAAATTTTTAAGGGACTTTGAAAAAATTTCAACTGAAATTTTAGCATTTTTTTACGTGAAATTGTAAACATGTGGACATGGATTTTGAAAATTCTAGAGAGAATTTTAAAAGCTTCAAGAGAATTTCAACAATTTTGAGAGGGATTTGAAAAGTTTCAATGGGAATGGGAAGAATTGGGACAAAAATTGGAAAATTTTTAAGGGACTTTGAAAAAATTTCAACTGGAATTTTAGCCATTTTTTGACGTGAAATTGTAAACATGTTGAAGTGGATTTTGAAAATTCTAGAGAGAATTTTAAAAGCTTCAAGAGAATTTCAACAATTTTGAGAGGGATTTGAAAAGTTTCAATGGGAATGGGAAGAATTGGGACAAAAATTGGAAAATTTTGAAGGGACTTTGAAAAAATTTCAACTGGAATTTTAGCCATTTTTTGACGTGAAATTGTAAACATGTGGCCATGGATTTTGAAAATTCTAGAGAGAATTTTAAAAGCTTCAACAGAATTTCAACAATTTTGAGAGGGATTTGAAAAGTTTCAATGGGAATGGGAAGAATTGGGACAAAAATTGGAAAATTTTTAAGGGACTTTGAAAAAATTTCAACTGGAATTTTAGCCATTTTTTGACGTGAAATTGTAAACATGTGGCCATGGATTTTGAAAATTCTAGAGAGAATTTTAAAAGCTTCAACAGAATTTCAACAATTTTGAGAGGGATTTGAAAAGTTTCAATGGGAATGGGAAGAATTGGGACAAAAATTGGAAAATTTTGAAGGGACTTTGAAAAAATTTCAACTGGAATTTTAGCATTTTTTTTACGTGAAATTGTAAACATGTGGACATGGATTTTGAAAATTCTAGAGAGAATTTTAAAAGCTTCAAGAGAATTTCAACAATTTTGAGAGGGATTTGAAAAGTTTCAATGGGAATGGGAAGAATTGGGACAAAAATTGGAAAATTTTTAAGGGACTTTGAAAAAATTTCAACTGGAATTTTAGCATTTTTTTTTACGTGAAATTGTAAACATGTGGACATGGATTTTGAAAATTCTAGAGAGAATTTTAAAAGCTTCAAGAGAATTTCAACAGTTTTGAGAGGGATTTGAAAAGTTTCAATGGGAATGGGAAGAATTGGGACAAAAATTGGAAAATTTTTAAGGGACTTTGAAAAAATTTCAACTGGAATTTTAGCAATTTTTTTTTACGTGAAATTATAAACATGTGGACATGGATTTTGAAAATTCTAGAGAGAATTTTAAAAGCTTCAAGAGAATTTCAACAGTTTTGAGAGGGATTTGAAAAGTTTCAATGGGAATGGGAAGAATTGGGACAAAAATTGGAAAATTTTGAAGGGACTTTGAAAAAATTTCAACTGGAATTTTAGCCATTTTTTGACGTGAAATTATAAACATGTGGACATGGATTTTGAAAATTCTAGAGAGAATTTTAAAAGCTTCAAGAGAATTTCAACAATTTTGAGAGGGATTTGAAAAGTTTCAATGGGAATGGGAAGAATTGGGACAAAAATTGGAAAATTTTTAAGGGACTTTGAAAAAATTTCAACTGGAATTTTAGCCATTTTTTGACGTGAAATTGTAAACATGTGGACATGGATTTTGAAAATTCTAGAGAGAATTTTAAAAGCTTCAACAGAATTTCAACAATTTTGAGAGGGATTTGAAAAGTTTCAATGGGAATGGGAAGAATTGGGACAAAAATTGGAAAATTTTTCAGGGACTTTCAAAAAATTTCAACTGGAATTTTAGCCATTTTTTGACGTGAAATTGTAAACATGTGGACATGGATTTTGAAAATTCTAGAGAGAATTTTAAAAGCTTCAAGAGAATTTCAACAATTTTGAGAGGGATTTGAAAAGTTTCAATGGGAATGGGAAGAATTGGGACAAAAATTGGAAAATTTTTAAGGGACTTTGAAAAAATTTCAACTGGAATTTTAGCAATTTTTTGACGTGAAATTGTAAACATGTGGACATGGATTTTGAAAATTCTAGAGAGAATTTTAAAAGCTTCAACAGAATTTCAACAATTTTGAGAGGGATTTGAAAAGTTTCAATGGGAATGGGAAGAATTGGGACAAAAATTGGAAAATTTTTAAGGGACTTTGAAAAAATTTCAACTGGAATTTTAGCCATTTTTTGACGTGAAATTGTAAACATGTGGCCATGGATTTTCAAAATTCTAGAGAGAATTTTAAAAGCTTCAAGAGAATTTCAACAATTTGGAGAGGGATTTGAAAAGTTTCAATGGGAATGGGAAGAATTGGGACAAAAATTGGAAAATTTTTAAGGGACTTTGAAAAAATGTCAACTGGAATTTTAGCCATTTTTTGACGTGAAATTGTAAACATGTGGCCATGGATTTTGAAAATTCTAGAGAGAATTTTAAAAGCTTCAACAGAATTTCAACAATTTTGAGAGGGATTTGAAAAGTTTCAATGGGAATGGGAAGAATTGGGACAAAAATTGGAAAATTTTTAAGGGACTTTGAAAAAATTTCAACTGGAATTTTAGCCATTTTTTGACGTGAAATTGTAAACATGTGGACATGGATTTTGAAAATTCTAGAGAGAATTTTAAAAGCTTCAACAGAATTTCAACAATTTTGAGAGGGATTTGAAAAGTTTCAATGGGAATGGGAAGAATTGGGACAAAAATTGGAAAATTTTTAAGGGACTTTGAAAAAATTTCAACTGGAATTTTAGCCATTTTTTGACGTGAAATTGTAAACATGTGGCCATGGATTTTGAAAATTCTAGAGAGAATTTTAAAAGCTTCAAGAGAATTTCAACAATTTTGAGAGGGATTTGAAAAGTTTCAATGGGAATGGGAAGAATTGGGACAAAAATTGGAAAATTTTTAAGGGACTTTGAAAAAATTTCAACTGGAATTTTAGCATTTTTTGACGTGAAATTGTAAACATGTGGCCATGGATTTTGAAAATTCTAGAGAGAATTTTAAAAGCTTCAAGAGAATTTCAACAATTTGGAGAGGGATTTGAAAAGTTTCAATGGGAATGGGAAGAATTGGGACAAAAATTGGAAAATTTTTAAGGGACTTTGAAAAAATGTCAACTGGAATTTTAGCCATTTTTTGACGTGAAATTGTAAACATGTGGCCATGGATTTTGAAAATTCTAGAGAGAATTTTAAAAGCTTCAAGAGAATTTCAACAATTTTGAGAGGGATTTGAAAAGTTTCAATGGGAATGGGAAGAATTGGGACAAAAATTGGAAAATTTTTAAGGGACTTTGAAAAAATTTCAACTGAAATTTTAGCATTTTTTTACGTGAAATTGTAAACATGTGGACATGGATTTTGAAAATTCTAGAGAGAATTTTAAAAGCTTCAAGAGAATTTCAACAATTTTGAGAGGGATTTGAAAAGTTTCAATGGGAATGGGAAGAATTGGGACAAAAATTGGAAAATTTTTAAGGGACTTTGAAAAAATTTCAACTGGAATTTTAGCCATTTTTTGACGTGAAATTGTAAACATGTTGAAGTGGATTTTGAAAATTCTAGAGAGAATTTTAAAAGCTTCAAGAGAATTTCAACAATTTTGAGAGGGATTTGAAAAGTTTCAATGGGAATGGGAAGAATTGGGACAAAAATTGGAAAATTTTGAAGGGACTTTGAAAAAATTTCAACTGGAATTTTAGCCATTTTTTGACGTGAAATTGTAAACATGTGGCCATGGATTTTGAAAATTCTAGAGAGAATTTTAAAAGCTTCAACAGAATTTCAACAATTTTGAGAGGGATTTGAAAAGTTTCAATGGGAATGGGAAGAATTGGGACAAAAATTGGAAAATTTTTAAGGGACTTTGAAAAAATTTCAACTGGAATTTTAGCATTTTTTTTTACGTGAAATTGTAAACATGTGGACATGGATTTTGAAAATACTAGAGAGAATTTTAAAAGCTTCAAGAGAATTTCAACAATTTTGAGAGGGATTTGAAAAGTTTCAATGGGAATGGGAAGAATTGGGACAAAAATTGGAAAATTTTTAAGGGACTTTGAAAAAATTTCAACTGGAATTTTAGCCATTTTTTGACGTGAAATTGTAAACATGTGGACATGGATTTTGAAAATTCTAGAGAGAATTTTAAAAGCTTCAAGAGAATTTCAACAATTTTGAGAGGGATTTGAAAAGTTTCAATGGGAATGGGAAGAATTGGGACAAAAATTGGAAAATTTTTAAGGGACTTTGAAAAAATTTCAACTGGAATTTTAGCCATTTTTTGACGTGAAATTGTAAACATGTGGCCATGGATTTTGAAAATTCTAGAGAGAATTTTAAAAGCTTCAAGAGAATTTCAACAATTTTGAGAGGGATTTGAAAAGTTTCCATGGGAATGGGAAGAATTGGGACAAAAATTGGAAAATTTTTAAGGGACTTTGAAAAAATTTCAACTGGAATTTTAGCATTTTTTTTACGTGAAATTGTAAACATGTGGACATGGATTTTGAAAATACTAGAGAGAATTTTAAAAGCTTCAAGAGAATTTCAACAATTTTGAGAGGGATTTGAAAAGTTTCAATGGGAATGGGAAGAATTGGGACAAAAATTGGAAAATTTTTAAGGGACTTTGAAAAAATTTCAACTGGAATTTTAGCCATTTTTTGACGTGAAATTGTAAACATGTGGACATGGATTTTGAAAATTCTAGAGAGAATTTTAAAAGCTTCAAGAGAATTTCAACAATTTTGAGAGGGATTTGAAAAGTTTCAATGGGAATGGGAAGAATTGGGACAAAAATTGGAAAATTTTTAAGGGACTTTGAAAAAATTTCAACTGGAATTTTAGCCATTTTTTGACGTGAAATTGTAAACATGTGGCCATGGATTTTGAAAATTCTAGAGAGAATTTTAAAAGCTTCAAGAGAATTTCAACAATTTTGAGAGGGATTTGAAAAGTTTCAATGGGAATGGGAAGAATTGGGACAAAAATTGGAAAATTTTGAAGGGACTTTGAAAAAATTTCAACTGGAATTTTAGCAATTTTTTTTTACGTGAAATTATAAACATGTGGACATGGATTTTGAAAATTCTAGAGAGAATTTTAAAAGCTTCAAGAGAATTTCAACAATTTTGAGAGGGATTTGAAAAGTTTCAATGGGAATGGGAAGAATTGGGACAAAAATTGGAAAATTTTTAAGGGACTTTGAAAAAATTTCAACTGGAATTTTAGCAATTTTTTGACGTGAAATTGTAAACATGTGGCCATGGATTTTGAAAATTCTAGAGAGAATTTTAAAAGCTTCAAGAGAATTTCAACAATTTTGAGAGGGATTTGAAAAGTTTCAATGGGAATGGGAAGAATTGGGACAAAAATTGGAAAATTTTTAAGGGACTTTGAAAAAATGTCAACTGGAATTTTAGCCATTTTTTGACGTGAAATTGTAAACATGTGGCCATGGATTTTGAAAATTCTAGAGAGAATTTTAAAAGCTTCAACAGAATTTCAACAATTTTGAGAGGGATTTGAAAAGTTTCAATGGGAATGGGAAGAATTGGGACAAAAATTGGAAAATTTTTAAGGGACTTTGAAAAAATTTCAACTGGAATTTTAGCAATTTTTTGTCGTGAAATTGTAAACATGTGGCCATGGATTTTGAAAATTCTAGAGAGAATTTTAAAAGCTTCAAGAGAATTTCAACAATTTTGAGAGGGATTTGAAAAGTTTCAATGGGAATGGGAAGAATTGGGACAAAAATTGGAAAATTTTTAAGGGACTTTGAAAAAATTTCAACTGGAATTTTAGCCATTTTTTGACGTGAAATTGTAAACATGTGGCCATGGATTTTGAAAATTCTAGAGAGAATTTTAAAAGCTTCAAGAGAATTTCAACAATTTTGAGAGGGATTTGAAAAGTTTCAATGGGAATGGGAAGAATTGGGACAAAAATTGGAAAATTTTTAAGGGACTTTGAAAAAATTTCAACTGGAATTTTAGCAATTTTTTGACGTGAAATTGTAAACATGTGGCCATGGATTTTGAAAATTCTAGAGAGAATTTTAAAAGCTTCAAGAGAATTTCAACAATTTGGAGAGGGATTTGAAAAGTTTCAATGGGAATGGGAAGAATTGGGACAAAAATTGGAAAATTTTTAAGGGACTTTGAAAAAATGTCAACTGGAATTTTAGCCATTTTTTGACGTGAAATTGTAAACATGTGGCCATGGATTTTGAAAATTCTAGAGAGAATTTTAAAAGCTTCAAGAGAATTTCAACAATTTTGAGAGGGATTTGAAAAGTTTCAATGGGAATGGGAAGAATTGGGACAAAAATTGGAAAATTTTTAAGGGACTTTGAAAAAATTTCAACTGAAATTTTAGCATTTTTTTACGTGAAATTGTAAACATGTGGACATGGATTTTGAAAATTCTAGAGAGAATTTTAAAAGCTTCAAGAGAATTTCAACAATTTTGAGAGGGATTTGAAAAGTTTCAATGGGAATGGGAAGAATTGGGACAAAAATTGGAAAATTTTTAAGGGACTTTGAAAAAATTTCAACTGGAATTTTAGCCATTTTTTGACGTGAAATTGTAAACATGTTGAAGTGGATTTTGAAAATTCTAGAGAGAATTTTAAAAGCTTCAAGAGAATTTCAACAATTTTGAGAGGGATTTGAAAAGTTTCAATGGGAATGGGAAGAATTGGGACAAAAATTGGAAAATTTTGAAGGGACTTTGAAAAAATTTCAACTGGAATTTTAGCCATTTTTTTAAGTGAAATTGTAAACATGTGGCCATGGATTTTGAAAATTCTAGAGAGAATTTTAAAAGCTTCAAGAGAATTTCAACAATTTTGAGAGGGATTTGAAAAGTTTCAATGGGAATGGGAAGAATTGGGACAAAAATTGGAAAATTTTGAAGGGACTTTGAAAAAATTTCAACTGGAATTTTAGCATTTTTTTTTACGTGAAATTGTAAACATGTGGACATGGATTTTGAAAATACTAGAGAGAATTTTAAAAGCTTCAAGAGAATTTCAACAATTTTGAGAGGGATTTGAAAAGTTTCAATGGGAATGGGAAGAATTGGGACAAAAATTGGAAAATTTTTAAGGGACTTTGAAAAAATTTCAACTGGAATTTTAGCCATTTTTTGACGTGAAATTGTAAACATGTGGACATGGATTTTGAAAATTCTAGAGAGAATTTTAAAAGCTTCAAGAGAATTTCAACAATTTTGAGAGGGATTTGAAAAGTTTCAATGGGAATGGGAAGAATTGGGACAAAAATTGGAAAATTTTTAAGGGACTTTGAAAAAATTTCAACTGGAATTTTAGCAATTTTTTGACGTGAAATTGTAAACATGTGGCCATGGATTTTGAAAATTCTAGAGAGAATTTTAAAAGCTTCAAGAGAATTTCAACAATTTTGAGAGGGATTTGAAAAGTTTCCATGGGAATGGGAAGAATTGGGACAAAAATTGGAAAATTTTTAAGGGACTTTGAAAAAATTTCAACTGGAATTTTAGCATTTTTTTTACGTGAAATTGTAAACATGTGGACATGGATTTTGAAAATACTAGAGAGAATTTTAAAAGCTTCAAGAGAATTTCAACAATTTTGAGAGGGATTTGAAAAGTTTCAATGGGAATGGGAAGAATTGGGACAAAAATTGGAAAATTTTTAAGGGACTTTGAAAAAATTTCAACTGGAATTTTAGCCATTTTTTGACGTGAAATTGTAAACATGTGGCCATGGATTTTGAAAATTCTAGAGAGAATTTTAAAAGCTTCAAGAGAATTTCAACAATTTTGAGAGGGATTTGAAAAGTTTCAATGGGAATGGGAAGAATTGGGACAAAAATTGGAAAATTTTTAAGGGACTTTGAAAAAATTTCAACTGGAATTTTAGCCATTTTTTGACGTGAAATTGTAAACATGTGGCCATGGATTTTGAAAATTCTAGAGAGAATTTTAAAAGCTTCAAGAGAATTTCAACAATTTTGAGAGGGATTTGAAAAGTTTCAATGGGAATGGGAAGAATTGGGACAAAAATTGGAAAATTTTGAAGGGACTTTGAAAAAATTTCAACTGGAATTTTAGCAATTTTTTTTTACGTGAAATTATAAACATGTGGACATGGATTTTGAAAATTCTAGAGAGAATTTTAAAAGCTTCAAGAGAATTTCAACAATTTTGAGAGGGATTTGAAAAGTTTCAATGGGAATGGGAAGAATTGGGACAAAAATTGGAAAATTTTTAAGGGACTTTGAAAAAATTTCAACTGGAATTTTAGCAATTTTTTGACGTGAAATTGTAAACATGTGGCCATGGATTTTGAAAATTCTAGAGAGAATTTTAAAAGCTTCAAGAGAATTTCAACAATTTTGAGAGGGATTTGAAAAGTTTCAATGGGAATGGGAAGAATTGGGACAAAAATTGGAAAATTTTTAAGGGACTTTGAAAAAATGTCAACTGGAATTTTAGCCATTTTTTGACGTGAAATTGTAAACATGTGGCCATGGATTTTGAAAATTCTAGAGAGAATTTTAAAAGCTTCAACAGAATTTCAACAATTTTGAGAGGGATTTGAAAAGTTTCAATGGGAATGGGAAGAATTGGGACAAAAATTGGAAAATTTTTAAGGGACTTTGAAAAAATTTCAACTGGAATTTTAGCAATTTTTTGTCGTGAAATTGTAAACATGTGGCCATGGATTTTGAAAATTCTAGAGAGAATTTTAAAAGCTTCAAGAGAATTTCAACAATTTTGAGAGGGATTTTAAAAGTTTCAATGGGAATGGGAAGAACTGGGACAAAAATTGGAAATTTTTTAAGGGACTTTGAAAAAATTTCAACTGGAATTTTAGCCATTTTTTGACGTGAAATTGTAAACATGTGGACATGGATTTTGAAAATTCTAGAGAGAATTTTAAAAGCTTCAAGAGAATTTCAACAATTTTGAGAGGGATTTGAAAAGTTTCAATGGGAATGGGAAGAATTGGGACAAAAATTGGAAAATTTTTAAGGGACTTTGAAAAAATTTCAACTGGAATTTTAGCAATTTTTTGACGTGAAATTGTAAACATGTGGACATGGATTTTGAAAATTCTAGAGAGAATTTTAAAAGCTTCAAGAGAATTTCAACAATTTTGAGAGGGATTTGAAAAGTTTCAATGGGAATGGGAAGAATTGGGACAAAAATTGGAAAATTTTTAAGGGACTTTGAAAAAATTTCAACTGGAATTTTAGCAATTTTTTGACGTGAAATTGTAAACATGTGGACATGGATTTTGAAAATTCTAGAGAGAATTTTAAAAGCTTCAACAGAATTTCAACAATTTTGAGAGGGATTTGAAAAGTTTCAATGGGAATGGGAAGAATTGGGACAAAAATTGGAAAATTTTTAAGGGACTTTGAAAAAATTTCAACTGGAATTTTAGCCATTTTTTGACGTGAAATTGTAAACATGTGGCCATGGATTTTGAAAATTCTAGAGAGAATTTTAAAAGCTTCAAGAGAATTTCAACAATTTGGAGAGGGATTTGAAAAGTTTCAATGGGAATGGGAAGAATTGGGACAAAAATTGGAAAATTTTTAAGGGACTTTGAAAAAATTTCAACTGGAATTTTAGCCATTTTTTGACGTGAAATTGTAAACATGTGGACATGGATTTTGAAAATTCTAGAGAGAATTTTAAAAGCTTCAAGAGAATTTCAACAATTTTGAGAGGGATTTGAAAAGTTTCAATGGGAATGGGAAGAATTGGGACAAAAATTGGAAAATTTTTAAGGGACTTTGAAAAAATTTCAACTGGAATTTTAGCCATTTTTTGACGTGAAATTGTAAACATGTGGACATGGATTTTGAAAATTCTAGAGAGAATTTTAAAAGCTTCAACAGAATTTCAACAATTTTGAGAGGGATTTGAAAAGTTTCAATGGGAATGGGAAGAATTGGGACAAAAATTGGAAAATTTTTAAGGGACTTTGAAAAAATTTCAACTGGAATTTTAGCCATTTTTTGACGTGAAATTGTAAACATGTGGCCATGGATTTTGAAAATTCTAGAGAGAATTTTAAAAGCTGCAACAGAATTTCAACAATTTTGAGAGGGATTTGAAAAGTTTCAATGGGAATGGGAAGAATTGGGACAAAAATTGGAAAATTTTTAAGGGACTTTGAAAAAATTTCAACTGGAATTTTAGCAATTTTTTGACGTGAAATTGTAAACATGTGGCCATGGATTTTGAAAATTCTAGAGAGAATTTTAAAAGCTTCAAGAGAATTTCAACAATTTGGAGAGGGATTTGAAAAGTTTCAATGGGAATGGGAAGAATTGGGACAAAAATTGGAAAATTTTTAAGGGACTTTGAAAAAATGTCAACTGGAATTTTAGCCATTTTTTGACGTGAAATTGTAAACATGTGGCCATGGATTTTGAAAATTCTAGAGAGAATTTTAAAAGCTTCAACAGAATTTCAACAATTTTGAGAGGGATTTGAAAAGTTTCAATGGGAATGGGAAGAATTGGGACAAAAATTGGAAAATTTTTAAGGGACTTTGAAAAAATTTCAACTGGAATTTTAGCAATTTTTTGTCGTGAAATTGTAAACATGTGGCCATGGATTTTGAAAATTCTAGAGAGAATTTTAAAAGCTTCAAGAGAATTTCAACAATTTTGAGAGGGATTTTAAAAGTTTCAATGGGAATGGGAAGAACTGGGACAAAAATTGGAAATTTTTTAAGGGACTTTGAAAAAATTTCAACTGGAATTTTAGCCATTTTTTGACGTGAAATTGTAAACATGTGGACATGGATTTTGAAAATTCTAGAGAGAATTTTAAAAGCTTCAAGAGAATTTCAACAATTTTGAGAGGGATTTGAAAAGTTTCAATGGGAATGGGAAGAATTGGGACAAAAATTGGAAAATTTTGAAGGGACTTTGAAAAAATTTCAACTGGAATTTTAGCAATTTTTTTATGTGAAATTGTAAACATGTGGACATGGATTTTGAAAATTCTAGAGAGAATTTTAAAAGCTTCAAGAGAATTTCAACAATTTTGAGAGGGATTTGAAAAGTTTCAATGGGAATGGGAAGAATTGGGACAAAAATTGGAAAATTTTTAAGGGACTTTGAAAAAATTTCAACTGGAATTTTAGCAATTTTTTTATGTGAAATTGTAAACATGTGGACATGGATTTTGAAAATTCTAGAGAGAATTTTAAAAGCTTCAACAGAATTTTAACAATTTTGAGAGGGATTTGAAAAGTTTCAATGGGAATGGGAAGAATTGGGACAAAAATTGGAAAATTTTTAAGGGACTTTGAAAAAATTTCAACTGGAATTTTAGCCATTTTTTTTATGTGAAATTGTAAACATGTGGACATGGATTTTGAAAATTCTAGAGAGAATTTTAAAAGCTTCAAGAGAATTTCAACAATTTTGAGAGGGATTTGAAAAGTTTCAATGGGAATGGGAAGAATTGGGACAAAAATTGGAAAATTTTGAAGGGACTTTGAAAAAATTTCAACTGGAATTTTAGCAATTTTTTTTTACGTGAAATTATAAACATGTGGACATGGATTTTGAAAATTCTAGAGAGAATTTTAAAAGCTTCAAGAGAATTTCAACAATTTTGAGAGGGATTTGAAAAGTTTCAATGGGAATGGGAAGAATTGGGACAAAAATTGGAAAATTTTTAAGGGACTTTGAAAAAATTTCAACTGAAATTTTAGCATTTTTTTTACGTGAAATTGTAAACATGTGGACATGGATTTTGAAAATTCTAGAGAGAATTTTAAAAGCTTCAAGAGAATTTCAACAATTTTGAGAGGGATTTGAAAAGTTTCAATGGGAATGGGAAGAATTGGGACAAAAATTGGAAAATTTTGAAGGGACTTTGAAAAAATTTCAACTGGAATTTTAGCCATTTTTTGACGTGAAATTGTAAACATGTGGACATGGATTTTGAAAATTCTAGAGAGAATTTTAAAAGCTTCAAGAGAATTTCAACAATTTTGAGAGGGATTTGAAAAGTTTCAATGGGAATGGGAAGAATTGGGACAAAAATTGGAAAATTTTTAAGGGACTTTGAAAAAATTTCAACTGGAATTTTAGCCATTTTTTGACGTGAAATTGTAAACATGTGGACATGGATTTTGAAAATTCTAGAGAGAATTTTAAAAGCTTCAAGAGAATTTCAACAATTTGGAGAGGGATTTGAAAAGTTTCAATGGGAATGGGAAGAATTGGGACAAAAATTGGAAAATTTTGAAGGGACTTTGAAAAAATTTCAACTGGAATTTTAGCATTTTTTTTACGCGAAATTGTAAACATGTGGCCATGGATTTTGAAAATTCTAGAGAGAATTTTAAAAGCTTCAAGAGAATTTCAACAATTTTGAGAGGGATTTGAAAAGTTTCAATGGGAATGGGAAGAATTGGGACAAAAATTGGAAAATTTTTAAGGGACTTTGAAAAAATTTCAACTGGAATTTTAGCCATTTTTTTATGTGAAATTGTAAACATGTGGACATGGATTTTGAAAATTCTAGAGAGAATTTTAAAAGCTTCAAGAGAATTTCAACAATTTTGAGAGGGATTTGAAAAGTTCCAATGGGAATTGGAAGAATTGGGACAAAAATTGGAAAATTTTTAAGGGACTTTGAAAAAATTTCAACTGGAATTTTAGCAATTTTTTTATGTGAAATTGTAAACATGTGGACATGGATTTTGAAAATACTAGAGAGAATTTTAAAAGCTTCAACAGAATTTCAACAATTTTGAGAGGGATTTGAAAAGTTTCAATGGGAATGGGAAGAATTGGGACAAAAATTGGAAAATTTTGAAGGGACTTTGAAAAAATTTCAACTGGAATTGTAGCCATTTTTTTATGTGAAATTGTAAACATGTGGACATGGATTTTGAAAATTCTAGAGAGAATTTTAAAAGCTTCAAGAGAATTTCAACAATTTTGAGAGGGATTTGAAAAGTTTCAATGGGAATGGGAAGAATTGGGACAAAAATTGGAAAATTTTTAAGGGACTTTGAAAAAATTTCAACTGGAATTTTAGCCATTTTTTGACGTGAAATTGTAAACATGTGGCCATGGATTTTGAAAATTCTAGAGAGAATTTTAAAAGCTTCAACAGAATTTCAACAATTTTGAGAGGGATTTGAAAAGTTTCAATGGGAATGGGAAGAATTGGGACAAAAATTGGAAAATTTTTAAGGGACTTTGAAAAAATTTCAACTGGAATTTTAGCCATTTTTTGACGTGAAATTGTAAACATGTGGCCATGGATTTTGAAAATTCTAGAGAGAATTTTAAAAGCTTCAAGAGAATTTCAACAATTTTGAGAGGGATTTGAAAAGTTTCAATGGGAATGGGAAGAATTGGGACAAAAATTGGAAAATTTTTAAGGGACTTTGAAAAAATTTCAACTGGAATTTTAGCAATTTTTTTTGACGTGAAATTATAAACATGTGGACATGGATTTTGAAAATTCTAGAGAGAATTTTAAAAGCTTCAAGAGAATTTCAACAATTTTGAGAGGGATTTGAAAAGTTTCAATGGGAATGGGAAGAATTGGGACAAAAATTGGAAAATTTTTAAGGGACTTTGAAAAAATTTCAACTGAAATTTTAGCATTTTTTTACGTGAAATTGTAAACATGTGGACATGGATTTTGAAAATTCTAGAGAGAATTTTAAAAGCTTCAAGAGAATTTCAACAATTTTGAGAGGGATTTGAAAAGTTTCAATGGGAATGGGAAGAATTGGGACAAAAATTGGAAAATTTTTAAGGGACTTTGAAAAAATTTCAACTGGAATTTTAGCCATTTTTTGACGTGAAATTGTAAACATGTTGAAGTGGATTTTGAAAATTCTAGAGAGAATTTTAAAAGCTTCAAGAGAATTTCAACAATTTTGAGAGGGATTTGAAAAGTTTCAATGGGAATGGGAAGAATTGGGACAAAAATTGGAAAATTTTGAAGGGACTTTGAAAAAATTTCAACTGGAATTTTAGCCATTTTTTGACGTGAAATTGTAAACATGTGGACATGGATTTTGAAAATTCTAGAGAGAATTTTAAAAGCTTCAACAGAATTTCAACAATTTTGAGAGGGATTTGAAAAGTTTCAATGGGAATGGGAAGAATTGGGACAAAAATTGGAAAATTTTGAAGGGACTTTGAAAAAATTTCAACTGGAATTTTAGCATTTTTTTTACGTGAAATTGTAAACATGTGGACATGGATTTTGAAAATACTAGAGAGAATTTTAAAAGCTTCAAGAGAATTTCAACAATTTTGAGAGGGATTTGAAAAGTTTCAATGGGAATGGGAAGAATTGGGACAAAAATTGGAAAATTTTTAAGGGACTTTGAAAAAATTTCAACTGGAATTTTAGCATTTTTTTTTACGTGAAATTATAAACATGTGGACATGGATTTTGAAAATTCTAGAGAGAATTTTAAAAGCTTCAAGAGAATTTCAACAGTTTTGAGAGGGATTTGAAAAGTTTCAATGGGAATGGGAAGAATTGGGACAAAAATTGGAAAATTTTTAAGGGACTTTGAAAAAATTTCAACTGGAATTTTAGCAATTTTTTTTTACGTGAAATTATAAACATGTGGACATGGATTTTGAAAATTCTAGAGAGAATTTTAAAAGCTTCAAGAGAATTTCAACAATTTTGAGAGGGATTTGAAAAGTTTCAATGGGAATGGGAAGAATTGGGACAAAAATTGGAAAATTTTGAAGGGACTTTGAAAAAATTTCAACTGGAATTTTAGCAATTTTTTTTTACGTGAAATTATAAACATGTGGACATGGATTTTGAAAATTCTAGAGAGAATTTTAAAAGCTTCAAGAGAATTTCAACAATTTTGAGAGGGATTTGAAAAGTTTCAATGGGAATGGGAAGAATTGGGACAAAAATTGGAAAATTTTTAAGGGACTTTGAAAAAATTTCAACTTGAATTTTAGCCATTTTTTGACGTGAAATTGTAAACATGTGGACATGGATTTTGAAAATTCTAGAGAGAATTTTAAAAGCTTCAAGAGAATTTCAACAATTTTGAGAGGGATTTGAAAAGTTTCAATGGGAATGGGAAGAATTGGGACAAAAATTGGAAAATTTTTAAGGGACTTTGAAAAAATTTCAACTGGAATTTTAGCCATTTTTTGACGTGAAATTGTAAACATGTGGACATGGATTTTGAAAATTCTAGAGAGAATTTTAAAAGCTTCAAGAGAATTTCAACAATTTTGAGAGGGATTTGAAAAGTTTCAATGGGAATGGGAAGAATTGGGACAAAAATTGGAAAATTTTTAAGGGACTTTGAAAAAATGTCAACTGGAATTTTAGCCATTTTTTGACGTGAAATTGTAAACATGTGGACATGGATTTTGAAAATTCTAGAGAGAATTTTAAAAGCTTCAACAGAATTTCAACAATTTTGAGAGGGATTTGAAAAGTTTCAATGGGAATGGGAAGAATTGGGACAAAAATTGGAAAATTTTTAAGGGACTTTGAAAAAATTTCAACTGGAATTTTAGCCATTTTTTGACGTGAAATTGTAAACATGTGGCCATGGATTTTGAAAATTCTAGAGAGAATTTTAAAAGCTTCAAGAGAATTTCAACAATTTGGAGAGGGATTTGAAAAGTTTCAATGGGAATGGGAAGAATTGGGACAAAAATTGGAAAATTTTTAAGGGACTTTGAAAAAATTTCAACTGGAATTTTAGCCATTTTTTGACATGAAATTGTAAACATGTGGACATGGATTTTGAAAATTCTAGAGAGAATTTTAAAAGCTTCAAGAGAATTTCAACAATTTTGAGAGGGATTTGAAAAGTTTCAATGGGAATGGGAAGAATTGGGACAAAAATTGGAAAATTTTTAAGGGACTTTGAAAAAATTTCAACTGGAATTTAGCCATTTTTTGACGTGAAATTGTAAACATGTGGACATGGATTTTGAAAATTCTAGAGAGAATTTTAAAAGCTTCAAGAGAATTTCAACAATTTTGAGAGGGATTTGAAAAGTTTCAATGGGAATGGGAAGAATTGGGACAAAAATTGGAAAATTTTTAAGGGACTTTGAAAAAATTTCAACTGGAATTTTAGCAATTTTTTGACGTGAAATTGTAAACATGTGGCCATGGATTTTGAAAATTCTAGAGAGAATTTTAAAAGCTTCAAGAGAATTTCAACAATTTGGAGAGGGATTTGAAAAGTTTCAATGGGAATGGGAAGAATTGGGACAAAAATTGGAAAATTTTTAAGGGACTTTGAAAAAATTTCAACTGGAATTTTAGCCATTTTTTGACGTGAAATTGTAAACATGTGGCCATGGATTTTGAAAATTCTAGAGAGAATTTTAAAAGCTTCAACAGAATTTCAACAATTTGGAGAGGGATTTGAAAAGTTTCAATGGGAATGGGAAGAATTGGGACAAAAATTGGAAAATTTTGAAGGGACTTTGAAAAAATTTCAACTGGAATTTTAGCAATTTTTTGTCGTGAAATTGTAAACATGTGGCCATGGATTTTGAAAATTCTAGAGAGAATTTTAAAAGCTTCAAGAGAATTTCAACAATTTTGAGAGGGATTTGAAAAGTTTCAATGGGAATGGGAAGAATTGGGACAAAAATTGGAAATTTCTTAAGGGACTTTGAAAAAATTTCAACTGGAATTTTAGCCATTTTTTGACGTGAAATTGTAAACATGTGGCCATGGATTTTGAAAATTCTAGAGAGAATTTTAAAAGCTTCAAGAGAATTTCAACAATTTTGAGAGGGATTTGAAAAGTTTCAATGGGAATGGGAAGAATTGGGACAAAAATTGGAAAATTTTGAAGGGACTTTGAAAAAATTTCAACTGGAATTTTAGCAATTTTTTTTTACGTGAAATTGTAAACATGTGGACATGGATTTTGAAAATTCTAGAGAGAATTTTAAAAGCTTCAAGAGAATTTCAACAATTTTGAGAGGGATTTGAAAAGTTTCAATGGGAATGGGAAGAATTGGGACAAAAATTGGAAAATTTTTAAGGGACTTTGAAAAAATTTCAACTGGAATTTTAGCCATTTTTTGACGTGAAATTGTAAACATGTGGACATGGATTTTGAAAATTCTAGAGAGAATTTTAAAAGCTTCAAGAGAATTTCAACAATTTTGAGAGGGATTTGAAAAGTTTCAATGGGAATGGGAAGAATTGGGACAAAAATTGGAAAATTTTTAAGGGACTTTGAAAAAATTTCAACTGGAATTTTAGCCATTTTTTGACGTGAAATTGTAAACATGTGGACATGGATTTGAAAATTCTAGAGAGAATTTTAAAAGCTTCAACAGAATTTTAACAATTTTGAGAGGGATTTGAAAAGTTCCAATGGGAATGGGAAGAATTGGGACAAAAATTGGAAAATTTTTAAGGGACTTTGAAAAAATTTCAACTGGAATTTTAGCCATTTTTTTTATGTGAAATTGTAAACATGTGGACATGGATTTTGAAAATTCTAGAGAGAATTTTAAAAGCTTCAAGAGAATTTCAACAATTTTGAGAGGGATTTGAAAAGTTTCAATGGGAATGGGAAGAATTGGGACAAAAATTGGAAAATTTTTAAGGGACTTTGAAAAAATTTCAACTGGAATTTTAGCCATTTTTTGACGTGAAATTGTAAACATGTGGCCATGGATTTTGAAAATTCTAGAGAGAATTTTAAAAGCTTCAAGAGAATTTCAACAATTTTGAGAGGGATTTGAAAAGTTTCAATGGGAATGGGAAGAATTGGGACAAAAATTGGAAAATTTTTCAGGGACTTTGAAAAAATTTCAACTGGAATTTTAGCCATTTTTTGACGTGAAATTGTAAACATGTGGACATGGATTTTGAAAATTCTGGAGAGAATTTTAAAAGCTTCAAGAGAATTTCAACAATTTTGAGAGGGATTTGAAAAGTTTCAATGGGAATGGGAAGAATTGGGACAAAAATTGGAAAATTTTTAAGGGACTTTGAAAAAATTTCAACTGGAATTTTAGCCATTTTTTGACGTGAAATTGTAAACATGTGGCCATGGATTTTGAAAATTCTAGAGAGAATTTTAAAAGCTTCAAGAGAATTTCAACAATTTTGAGAGGGATTTGAAAAGTTTCAATGGGAATGGGAAGAATTGGGACAAAAATTGGAAAATTTTGAAGGGACTTTGAAAAATTTCAACTGGAATTTTAGCAATTTTTTTTTACGTGAAATTATAAACATGTGGACATGGATTTTGAAAATTCTAGAGAGAATTTTAAAAGCTTCAAGAGAATTTCAACAATTTTGAGAGGGATTTGAAAAGTTTCAATGGGAATGGGAAGAATTGGGACAAAAATTGGAAAATTTTTAAGGGACTTTGAAAAAATTTCAACTGGAATTTTAGCCATTTTTTGACGTGAAATTGTAAACATGTGGCCATGGATTTTGAAAATTCTAGAGAGAATTTTAAAAGCTTCAAGAGAATTTCAACAATTTTGAGAGGGATTTGAAAAGTTTCAATGGGAATGGGAAGAATTGGGACAAAAATTGGAAAATTTTTAAGGGACTTTGAAAAAATTTCAACTGGAATTTTAGCAATTTTTTGACGTGAAATTGTAAACATGTTGAAGTGGATTTTGAAAATTCTAGAGAGAATTTTAAAAGCTTCAAGAGAATTTCAACAATTTTGAGAGGGATTTGAAAAGTTTCAATGGGAATGGGAAGAATTGGGACAAAAATTGGAAAATTTTGAAGGGACTTTGAAAAAATTTCAACTGGAATTTTAGCAATTTTTTTTACGTGAAATTGTAAACATGTGGCCATGGATTTTGAAAATTCTAGAGAGAATTTTTAAAGCTTCAAGAGAATTTCAACAATTTTGAGAGGGATTTGAAAAGTTTCAATGGGAATGGGAAGAATTGGGACAAAAATTGGAAAATTTTTAAGGGACTTTGAAAAAATTTCAACTGGAATTTTAGCATTTTTTTTATGTGAAATTGTAAACATGTGGACATGGATTTTGAAAATTCTAGAGAGAATTTTAAAAGCTTCAAGAGAATTTCAACAATTTTGAGAGGGATTTGAAAAGTTTCAATGGGAATGGGAAGAATTGGGACAAAAATTGGAAAATTTTGAAGGGACTTTGAAAAAATTTCAACTGGAATTTTAGCCATTTTTTGACGTGAAATTGTAAACATGTGGCCATGGATTTTGAAAATTCTAGAGAGAATTTTAAAAGCTTCAAGAGAATTTCAACAATTTTGAGAGGGATTTGAAAAGTTTCAATGGGAATGGGAAGAATTGGGACAAAAATTGGAAAATTTTGAAGGGACTTTGAAAAAATTTCAACTGGAATTTTAGCCATTTTTTGACGTGAAATTGTAAACATGTGGCCATGGATTTTGAAAATTCTAGAGAGAATTTTAAAAGCTTCAAGAGAATTTCAACAATTTTGAGAGGGATTTGAAAAGTTTCAATGGGAATGGGAAGAATTGGGACAAAAATTGGAAAATTTTGAAGGGACTTTGAAAAAATTTCAACTGGAATTTTAGCAATTTTTTTTTACGTGAAATTATAAACATGTGGACATGGATTTTGAAAATTCTAGAGAGAATTTTAAAAGCTTCAAGAGAATTTCAACAATTTTGAGAGGGATTTGAAAAGTTTCAATGGGAATGGGAAGAATTGGGACAAAAATTGGAAAATTTTTAAGGGACTTTGAAAAAATTTCAACTGGAATTTTAGCCATTTTTTGACGTGAAATTGTAAACATGTGGACATGGATTTTGAAAATTCTAGAGAGAATTTTAAAAGCTTCAAGAGAATTTCAACAATTTTGAGAGGGATTTGAAAAGTTTCAATGGGAATGGGAAGAATTGGGACAAAAATTGGAAAATTTTTTAAGGGACTTTGAAAAAATTTCAACTGGAATTTTAGCCATTTTTTGACGTGAAATTGTAAACATGTGGACATGGATTTTGAAAATTCTAGAGAGAATTTTAAAAGCTTCAACAGAATTTTAACAATTTTGAGAGGGATTTGAAAAGTTCCAATGGGAATGGGAAGAATTGGGACAAAAATTGGAAAATTTTTAAGGGACTTTGAAAAAATTTCAACTGGAATTTTAGCCATTTTTTTTATGTGAAATTGTAAACATGTGGACATGGATTTTGAAAATTCTAGAGAGAATTTTAAAAGCTTCAAGAGAATTTCAACAATTTTGAGAGGGATTTGAAAAGTTTCAATGGGAATGGGAAGAATTGGGACAAAAATTGGAAAATTTTTAAGGGACTTTGAAAAAATTTCAACTGGAATTTTAGCCATTTTTTGACGTGAAATTGTAAACATGTGGCCATGGATTTTGAAAATTCTAGAGAGAATTTTAAAAGCTTCAAGAGAATTTCAACAATTTTGAGAGGGATTTGAAAAGTTTCAATGGGAATGGGAAGAATTGGGACAAAAATTGGAAAATTTTTCAGGGACTTTGAAAAAATTTCAACTGGAATTTTAGCCATTTTTTGACGTGAAATTGTAAACATGTGGACATGGATTTTGAAAATTCTGGAGAGAATTTTAAAAGCTTCAAGAGAATTTCAACAATTTTGAGAGGGATTTGAAAAGTTTCAATGGGAATGGGAAGAATTGGGACAAAAATTGGAAAATTTTTAAGGGACTTTGAAAAAATTTCAACTGGAATTTTAGCCATTTTTTGACGTGAAATTGTAAACATGTGGCCATGGATTTTGAAAATTCTAGAGAGAATTTTAAAAGCTTCAAGAGAATTTCAACAATTTTGAGAGGGATTTGAAAAGTTTCAATGGGAATGGGAAGAATTGGGACAAAAATTGGAAAATTTTGAAGGGACTTTGAAAAAATTTCAACTGGAATTTTAGCAATTTTTTTTTACGTGAAATTATAAACATGTGGACATGGATTTTGAAAATTCTAGAGAGAATTTTAAAAGCTTCAAGAGAATTTCAACAATTTTGAGAGGGATTTGAAAAGTTTCAATGGGAATGGGAAGAATTGGGACAAAAATTGGAAAATTTTTAAGGGACTTTGAAAAAATTTCAACTGGAATTTTAGCCATTTTTTGACGTGAAATTGTAAACATGTGGACATGGATTTTGAAAATTCTAGAGAGAATTTTAAAAGCTTCAAGAGAATTTCAACAATTTTGAGAGGGATTTGAAAAGTTTCAATGGGAATGGGAAGAATTGGGACAAAAATTGGAAAATTTTTAAGGGACTTTGAAAAAATTTCAACTGGAATTTTAGCAATTTTTTGACGTGAAATTGTAAACATGTTGAAGTGGATTTTGAAAATTCTAGAGAGAATTTTAAAAGCTTCAAGAGAATTTCAACAATTTTGAGAGGGATTTGAAAAGTTTCAATGGGAATGGGAAGAATTGGGACAAAAATTGGAAAATTTTGAAGGGACTTTGAAAAAATTTCAACTGGAATTTTAGCAATTTTTTTTTACGTGAAATTGTAAACATGTGGCCATGGATTTTGAAAATTCTAGAGAGAATTTTTAAAGCTTCAAGAGAATTTCAACAATTTTGAGAGGGATTTGAAAAGTTTCAATGGGAATGGGAAGAATTGGGACAAAAATTGGAAAATTTTGAAGGGACTTTGAAAAAATTTCAACTGGAATTTTAGCATTTTTTTAATGTGAAATTGTAAACATGTGGACATGGATTTTGAAAATTCTAGAGAGAATTTTAAAAGCTTCAAGAGAATTTCAACAATTTTGAGAGGGATTTGAAAGTTTCAATGGGAATGGGAAGAATTGGGACAAAAATTGGAAAATTTTTAAGGGACTTTGAAAAAATTTCAACTGGAATTTTAGCCATTTTTTGACGTGAAATTGTAAACATGTGGCCATGGATTTTGAAAATTCTAGAGAGAATTTTAAAAGCTTCAAGAGAATTTCAACAATTTTGAGAGGGATTTGAAAAGTTTCAATGGGAATGGGAAGAATTGGGACAAAAATTGGAAAATTTTTAAGGGACTTTGAAAAAATTTCAACTGGAATTTTAGCCATTTTTTGACGTGAAATTGTAAACATGTGGCCATGGATTTTGAAAATTCTAGAGAGAATTTTAAAAGCTTCAAGAGAATTTCAACAATTTTGAGAGGGATTTGAAAAGTTTCAATGGGAATGGGAAGAATTGGGACAAAAATTGGAAAATTTTTAAGGGACTTTGAAAAAATTTCAACTGGAATTTTAGCAATTTTTTTTTACGTGAAATTATAAACATGTGGACATGGATTTTGAAAATTCTAGAGAGAATTTTAAAAGCTTCAAGAGAATTTCAACAATTTTGAGAGGGATTTGAAAAGTTTCAATGGGAATGGGAAGAATTGGGACAAAAATTGGAAAATTTTTAAGGGACTTTGAAAAAATTTCAACTGAAATTTTAGCATTTTTTTTTACGTGAAATTGTAAACATGTGGACATGGATTTTGAAAATACTAGAGAGAATTTTAAAAGCTTCAAGACAATTTCAACAATTTTGGGAGGGATTTGAAAAGTTTCAATGGGAATGGGAAGAATTGGGACAAAAATTGGAAAATTTTGAAGGGACTTTGAAAAAATTTCAACTGGAATTTTAGCCATTTTTTTACGTGAAATTGTAAACATGTGGCCATGGATTTTGAAAATTCTAGAGAGAATTTTAAAAGCTTCAAGAGAATTTCAACAATTTTGAGAGGGATTTGAAAAGTTTCAATGGGAATGGGAAGAATTGGGACAAAAATTGGAAAATTTTTAAGGGACTTTGAAAAAATTTCAACTGGAATTTTAGCAATTTTTTGACGTGAAATTGTAAACATGTTGAAGTGGATTTTGAAAATTCTAGAGAGAATTTTAAAAGCTTCAAGAGAATTTCAACAATTTTGAGAGGGATTTGAAAAGTTTCAATGGGAATGGGAAGAATTGGGACAAAAATTGGAAAATTTTTAAGGGACTTTGAAAAAATTTCAACTGGAATTTTAGCAATTTTTTGTCGTGAAATTGTAAACATGTGGACATGGATTTTGAAAATTCTAGAGAGAATTTTAAAAGCTTCAAGAGAATTTCAACAATTTTGAGAGGGATTTGAAAAGTTTCAATGGGAATGGGAAGAATTGGGACAAAAATTGGAAAATTTTGAAGGGACTTTGAAAAAATTTCAACTGGAATTTTAGCCATTTTTTGACGTGAAATTGTAAACATGTGGCCATGGATTTTGAAAATTCTAGAGAGAATTTTAAAAGCTTCAAGAGAATTTCAACAATTTTGAGAGGGATTTGAAAAGTTTCAATGGGAATGGGAAGAATTGGGACAAAAATTGGAAAATTTTGAAGGGACTTTGAAAAAATTTCAACTGGAATTTTAGCCATTTTTTGACGTGAAATTGTAAACATGTGGCCATGGATTTTGAAAATTCTAGAGAGAATTTTAAAAGCTTCAAGAGAATTTCAACAATTTTGAGAGGGATTTGAAAAGTTTCAATGGGAATGGGAAGAATTGGGACAAAAATTGGAAAATTTTTAAGGGACTTTGAAAAAATTTCAACTGGAATTTTAGCCATTTTTTTATGTGAAATTGTAAACATGTGGACATGGATTTTGAAAATTCTAGAGAGAATTTTAAAAGCTTCAAGAGAATTTCAACAATTTTGAGAGGGATTTGAAAAGTTTCAATAAGAATGGGAAGAATAGGGACAAAAATTGGAAAATTTTGAAGGGACTTTGAAAAAATTTCAACTGGAATTTTAGCCATTTTTTGACGTGAAATTGTAAACATGTGGCCATGGATTTTGAAAATTCTAGAGAGAATTTTAAAAGCTTCAACAGAATTTCAACAATTTTGAGAGGGATTTGAAAAGTTTCAATGGGAATGGGAAGAATTGGGACAAAAATTGGAAATTTTTTAAGGGACTTTGAAAAAGTTTCAACTGGAATTTTAGCCATTTTTTGACGTGAAATTGTAAACATGTGGCCATGGATTTTGAAAATTCTAGAGAGAATTTTAAAAGCTTCAAGAGAATTTCAACAATTTTGAGAGGGATTTGAAAAGTTTCAATGGGAATGGGAAGAATTGGGACAAAAATTGGAAAATTTTTAAGGGACTTTGAAAAAATTTCAACTGGAATTTTAGCAATTTTTTTTTACGTGAAATTGTAAATATGTGGACATGGATTTTGAAAATTCTAGAGAGAATTTTAAAAGCTTCAAGAGAATTTCAACAATTTTGAGAGGGATTTGAAAAGTTTCAATGGGAATGGGAAGAATTGGGACAAAATTGGAAAATTTTGAAGGGACTTTGAAAAAATTTCAACTGAAATTTTAGCATTTTTTTTACGTGAAATTGTAAACATGTGGACATGGATTTTGAAAATTCTAGAGAGAATTTTAAAAGCTTCAAGAGAATTTCAACAATTTTGAGAGGGATTTGAAAAGTTTCAATGGGAATGGGAAGAATTGGGACAAAAATTGGAAAATTTTGAAGGGACTTTGAAAAAATTTCAACTGGAATTTTAGCCATTTTTTGACGTGAAATTGTAAACATGTTGAAGTGGATTTTGAAAATTCTAGAGAGAATTTTAAAAGCTTCAAGAGAATTTCAACAATTTTGAGAGGGATTTGAAAAGTTTCAATGGGAATGGGAAGAATTGGGACAAAAATTGGAAAATTTTTAAGGGACTTTGAAAAAATTTCAACTGGAATTTTAGCAATTTTTTGACGTGAAATTGTAAACATGTGGACATGGATTTTGAAAATTCTAGAGAGAATTTTAAAAGCTTCAAGAGAATTTCAACAATTTTGAGAGGGATTTGAAAAGTTTCAATGGGAATGGGAAGAATTGGGACAAAAATTGGAAAATTTTTAAGGGACTTTGAAAAAATTTCAACTGGAATTTTAGCCATTTTTTGACGTGAAATTGTAAACATGTGGACATGGATTTTGAAAATTCTAGAGAGAATTTTAAAAGCTTCAAGAGAATTTCAACAATTTTGAGAGGGATTTGAAAAGTTTCAATGGGAATGGGAAGAATTGGGACAAAAATTGGAAAATTTTGAAGGGACTTTGAAAAAATTTCAACTGGAATTTTAGCAATTTTTTGTCGTGAAATTGTAAACATGTGGACATGGATTTTGAAAATTCTAGAGAGAATTTTAAAAGCTTCAAGAGAATTTCAACAATTTTGAGAGGGATTTGAAAAGTTTCAAAGGGAATGGGAAGAATTGGGACAAAAATTGGAAAATTTTTAAGGGACTTTGAAAAAATTTCAACTGGAATTTTAGCCATTTTTTGACGTGAAATTGTAAACTTGTGGCCATGGATTTTGAAAATTCTAGAGAGAATTTTAAAAGCTTCAAGAGAATTTCAACAATTTTGAGAGGGATTTGAAAAGTTTCAATGGGAATGGGAAGAATTGGGACAAAAATTGGAAAATTTTTAAGGGACTTTGAAAAAATTTCAACTGGAATTTTAGCATTTTTTTTTACGTGAAATTATAAACATGTGGCCATGGATTTTGAAAATTCTAGAGAGAATTTTAAAAGCTTCAACAGAATTTCAACAATTTTGAGAGGGATTTGAAAAGTTTCAATGGGAATGGGAAGAATTGGGACAAAAATTGGAAAATTTTGAAGGGACTTTGAAAAAATTTCAACTGGAATTTTAGCCATTTTTTTATGTGAAATTGTAAACATGTGGCCATGGATTTTGAAAATTCTAGAGAGAATTTTAAAAGCTTCAAGAGAATTTCAACAATTTTGAGAGGGATTTGAAAAGTTTCAATGGGAATGGGAAGAATTGGGACAAAAATTGGAAAATTTTTAAGGGACTTTGAAAAAATTTCAACTGGAATTTTAGCCATTTTTTGACGTGAAATTGTAAACATGTGGCCATGGATTTTGAAAATTCTAGAGAGAATTTTAAAAGCTTCAAGAGAATTTCAACAATTTTGAGAGGGATTTGAAAAGTTTCAATGGGAATGGGAAGAATTGGGACAAAAATTGGAAAATTTTTAAGGGACTTTGAAAAAATTTCAACTGGAATTTTAGCCATTTTTTTTTACGTGAAATTATAAACATGTGGACATGGATTTTGAAAATTCTAGAGAGAATTTTAAAAGCTTCAAGAGAATTTCAACAATTTTGAGAGGGATTTGAAAAGTTTCAATGGGAATGGGAAGAATTGGGACAAAAATTGGAAAATTTTGAAGGGACTTTGAAAAAATTTCAACTGGAATTTTAGCCATTTTTTGACGTGAAATTGTAAACATGTTGAAGTGGATTTTGAAAATTCTAGAGAGAATTTTAAAAGCTTCAAGAGAATTTCAACAATTTTGAGAGGGATTTGAAAAGTTTCAATGGGAATGGGAAGAATTGGGACAAAAATTGGAAAATTTTTAAGGGACTTTGAAAAAATTTCAACTGGAATTTTAGCAATTTTTTGACGTGAAATTGTAAACATGTTGAAGTGGATTTTGAAAATTCTAGAGAGAATTTTAAAAGCTTCAAGAGAATTTCAACAATTTTGAGAGGGATTTGAAAAGTTTCAATGGGAATGGGAAGAATTGGGACAGAAATTGGAAAATTTTTCAGGGACTTTGAAAAAATTTCAACTGGAATTTTAGCCATTTTTTGACGTGAAATTGTAAACATGTGGACATGGATTTTGAAAATTCTGGAGAGAATTTTAAAAGCTTCAAGAGAATTTCAACAATTTTGAGAGGGATTTGAAAAGTTTCAATGGGAATGGGAAGAATTGGGACAAAAATTGGAAAATTTTTAAGGGACTTTGAAAAAATTTCAACTGGAATTTTAGCCATTTTTTGACGTGAAATTGTAAACATGTGGCCATGGATTTTGAAAATTCTAGAGAGAATTTTAAAAGCTTCAACAGAATTTCAACAATTTTGAGAGGGATTTGAAAAGTTTCAATGGGAATGGGAAGAATTGGGACAAAAATTGGAAAATTTTTAAGGGACTTTGAAAAAATTTCAACTGGAATTTTAGCCATTTTTTGACGTGAAATTGTAAACATGTGGCCATGGATTTTGAAAATTCTAGAGAGAATTTTAAAAGCTTCAAGAGAATTTCAACAATTTTGAGAGGGATTTGAAAAGTTTCAATGGGAATGGGAAGAATTGGGACAAAAATTGGAAAATTTTGAAGGGACTTTGAAAAAATTTCAACTGGAATTTTAGCCATTTTTTGACGTGAAATTGTAAACATGTGGCCATGGATTTTGAAAATTCTAGAGAGAATTTTAAAAGCTTCAAGAGAATTTCAACAATTTTGAGAGGGATTTGAAAAGTTTCAATGGGAATGGGAAGAATTGGGACAAAAATTGGAAAATTTTTAAGGGACTTTGAAAAAATTTCAACTGGAATTTTAGCAATTTTTTGACGTGAAATTGTAAACATGTTGAAGTGGATTTTGAAAATTCTAGAGAGAATTTTAAAAGCTTCAAGAGAATTTCAACAATTTTGAGAGGGATTTGAAAAGTTTCAATGGGAATGGGAAGAATTGGGACAAAAATTGGAAAATTTTTAAGGGACTTTGAAAAAATTTCAACTGGAATTTTAGCAATTTTTTTTTACGTGAAATTGTAAACATGTGCCCATGGATTTTGAAAATTCTAGAGAGAATTTTAAAAGCTTCAAGAGAATTTCAACAATTTTGAGAGGGATTTGAAAAGTTTCAATGGGAATGGGAAGAATTGGGACAAAAATTGGAAAATTTTGAAGGGACTTTGAAAAAATTTCAACTGGAATTTTAGCATTTTTTAATGTGAAATTGTAAACATGTGGACATGGATTTTGAAATTCTAGAGAGAATTTTAAAAGCTTTAACAGAATTTCCACAATTTTGAGAGGGATTTGAAAAGTTTCAATGGGAATGGGAAGAATTGGGACAAAAATTGGAAAATTTTTAAGGGACTTTGAAAAAATTTCAACTGGAATTTTAGCCATTTTTTTATGTGAAATTGTAAACATGTGGACATGGATTTTGAAAATTCTAGAGAGAATTTTAAAAGCTTCAAGAGAATTTCAACAATTTTGAGAGGGATTTGAAAAGTTTCAATGGGAATGGGAAGAATTGGGACAAAAATTGGAAAATTTTTAAGGGACTTTGAAAAAATTTCAACTGGAATTTTAGCCATTTTTTGACGTGAAATTGTAAACATGTTGAAGTGGATTTTGAAAATTCTAGAGAAAATTTTAAAAGCTTCAACAGAATTTCAACAATTTTGAGAGGGATTTGAAAAGTTTCAATGGGAATGGGAAGAATTGGGACAAAAATTGGAAAATTTTTAAGGGACTTTGAAAAAATTTCAACTGGAATTTTAGCCATTTTTTTACATGAAATTGTAAACATGTGGCCATGGATTTTGAAAATTCTAGAGAGAATTTTAAAAGCTTCAAGAGAATTTCAACAATTTTGAGAGGGATTTGAAAAGTTTCAATGGGAATGGGAAGCATTGGGACAAAAATTGGAAAATTTTTAAGGGACTTTGAAAAAATTTCAACTGGAATTTTAGCAATTTTTTTACCTGAAATTGTGAACATGTTGAAGTGGATTTTGAAAATTCTAGAGAGAATTTTAAAAGCTTCAAGAGAATTTCAACAATTTTGAGAGGGATTTGAAAAGTTTCAATGGGAATGGGAAGAATTGGGACAAAAATTGGAAAATTTTTCAGGGACTTTGAAAAAATTTCAACTGGAATTTTAGCCATTTTTTTATGTGAAATTGTAAACATGTGGCCATGGATTTTGAAAATTCTAGAGAGAATTTTAAAAGCTTCAAGAGAATTTCAACAATTTTGAGAGGGATTTGAAAAGTTTCAATGGGAATGGGAAGAATTGGGACAAAAATTGGAAAATTTTTAAGGGACTTTGAAAAAATTTCAACTGGAATTTTAGCCATTTTTTGACGTGAAATTGTGAACATGTTGAAGTGGATTTTGAAAATTCTAGAGAGAATTTTAAAAGCTTCAAGAGAATTTCAACAATTTTGAGAGGGATTTGAAAAGTTTCAATGGGAATGGGAAGAATTGGGACAAAAATTGGAAAATTTTTAAGGGACTTTGAAAAAATTTCAACTGGAATTTTAGCCATTTTGTTACGTGAAATTGTAAACATGTGGCCATGGCTTTTGAAAATTCTAGAGAGAATTTTAAAAGCTTCAACAGAATTTCAACAATTTTGAGAGGGATTTGAAAAGTTTCAATGGGAATGGGAAGAATTGGGACAAAAATTGGAAAATTTTTAAGGGACTTTGAAAAAATTTCAACTGGAATTTTAGCAATTTTTTTACGTGAAATTGTAAACATGTGGCCATGGATTTTGAAAATTCTAGAGAGAATTTTAAAAGCTTCAAGAGAATTTCAACAATTTTGAGAGGGATTTGAAAAGTTTCAATGGGAATGGGAAGAATTGGGACAAAAATTGGAAAATTTTTAAGGGACTTTGAAAAAATTTCAACTGGAATTTTAGCCATTTTGTTAC
>NW_028116964.1:0-19346 GCF_964273445.1 Streptopelia decaocto | reverse complement strand
AGTTCTATGGGCTCCTATGGGGTTCTAGGGGGTTTTGCGGTCGCTATGGGGTTCTATGGGTTCCTATGGAGTTCTATGGGTCCCTATGGGTTCCGTGGAGTTCTATGAGTTCCTATGAGGTCTTAAGGGTTCCTCTGGGTTTCTAGGGGGTTCTATGGATTCCTATGGGTTCTATGGGGTTCTATGGAGTTCTATGGGTTCCTATGGGTTCCTATGGAGTTCTATGGGTCCCTATGGGTCCCTATGTGTTCTATGGGGTCTCACTGGGCCGCGGCGGCTCCTTGCGCACGTGCCGCTGGTCGATGGCACCTATGGGGTTCTATGGGTTCCTACGGCATTCTATTGGTCCCTATGGGTTCCTATGGGTTCCTACGGCGTTCTATCGGTCCCTATGGGTTCCTATGGGGTTCTATGGGTCCCTATGGGGTTCTATGGGTTCCTATGGGGTTCTATTGGGTTTTGGGGTCCTATGGGGTCCTACGGAGTTCTATGGGTTCCTATGATGTTCTATGGGTTCCTATGGGTCCCTATGGGTTCTATGGGTCCCTATGGGTTCTATGGAGTTCTATGGGTCCCTATGGGGTCCTATGGGGTTCTATGGGGTTTTGGGGTCCTGGGGGGTCTCACTGTGCCATAGTGGATTTGGGGGTTCCTATGGGGTTCCTATGGTGTTCTATGGAGTTCTATGGGTTCCTATGGGTCCCTATGGGTTCTGTGGGGTCTTGGGGGTCTCACCGGGCTGTGGTGGATTTGGGGGTTCCTATGGGGTCCTATGGGTTTCTATGGATTTCTATGGGTCCCTATGGGTTCCTATGGGTTCTGTGGAGTTCTATGGGTTCCTATGGGTTCCTATGAGGTCTTATGGGTTCCTATGGGTTTCTAGGGGGTTCTATGGGTTCCTATGGAACTCTATGGGGGTTTTAGGGTCCCTATGGGTTCCAAGGGGGTTCTATGGGTTCCAGTGGGGTTCTATGGGTCCCTATGGGTTCCTATGGGGTCCTATGGGTCCCTATGTGTTCTATGGGGTCTCACCAGGCCGCGGCGGCTCCTTGCGCACGTGCCGCTCGTCGATGGCACCTATGGGGTTCTATGGGTTCCTACGGCAATCTATCGGTCCCTACAGGTTCCTATGGGGTTCTATGGAGTTCTATGGGTTCCTATGGGTTCCTATGGGGTTTTGGGGGTCCTCATGGGGTCCTATGGGTTCCTATGAGGTCTTATGGGTTCCTATGGGTTTCTAGGGGGTTCTATGGGTTCCTATGAGGTTTTATGGGTTCCTATGGGTTTCTAGGGGGTTCTATGGGTTCCTATGGAATTCTATGGGGGTTTTGGGGTCCTATGGGTTCTATGGAGTTCTATGGGCTCCTATGGACTTCTATGGGGTTTGGGGGTCGCTATGGAGTTCTATGGGTTCCTATGAGGTCTTATGGGTTCCTATGGGTTTCTAGGGGGTTCTATGGGGTTCTATGGGGTTCTATGGGTTCCTATGGAATTCTATGGGGGTTTTGGGGTCCTATGGGTTCTATGGAGTTCTATGGGGTCCTATGGGGTTCTATGGGGTTTTGGGGTCCCTATGGGTTCCTATGGGCTCTATAGAGTTCTATGGGTTCCTATGAGGTCTTATGGGTTCCTATGGGTTTCTAGGGGGTTCTATGGGGTTCTGTGGGTTCCTATGGGTTCCTATGGAATTCTATGGGTTCCTATGGGTTCCTATGGGTCCCTATGTGTTCTATGGGGTCTCACCGGGCCGTGGCGGCTCCTTGCGCACGTGCCGCTGGTCGATGGCGCCGATGCCACCACTGAACATGATGGGCTTGAGCCACTCGCGGCGCCGCCCGCACGGCGTCACCTGCCCGAAGGAGCGCGCGAAGCCTGGGGACGCGTCACCAGTGTCACCCGGGTCACCCGCGGGGGACAACGGGCACCCCGGGGTGGCCACGGCGGCTTGGGGACCCGTTGGGAAGGGGTCAAGTGGCCTTGGGGTCCTCAAGGACATTGGGGGTCACCAAGAGCCACCAAGTGTCCCCAAGGTGTCCCCAAGGCCATTGGGTGTCACCAAGAGTCCCCAAGAGCTTTGGGTGTCACCAAGAGTCCCCAAGAGTCTCCAAGGCCATTGGGTGTCCCCAAGAGCTTTGGGTGTCACGAAGGACCCCAAGAGTCCCCAAGGCCATTGGGTGTCCCCAAGAGCTTTGGGTGTCACCAAGAGACCCCAAGTGTCTCCAAGGCCATTGGGTGTCCCCAAGAGTCCCCAAGAGCTTTGGGTGTCACCAAGAGGGTCAACAAATGTCCCCAAGAGTCCCCAAGACCATTGGGTGACCCAAGAGTCCCCAAGAGCTTTGGGTGTCACCAAGAGTCCCCAAGGCCATTGGGTGCCCCCAAGAGCTTTGGGTGTCATCAAGAGAGTCCCCAAGGGTCCCCAAAGGTCCCCAAGAGCTTTGGGTGTCACCAAGAGGGTCAACAAATGTCCCCAAGAGTCCCCAAGACCATTGGGTGTCCCCAAGAGTCCCCAAGAGCTTTGGGTGTCACCAAGAGGGTCCCCAAGAGTCCCCAAGGCCATTGGGGGTCACCAAGAGCTTTGGGTGTCACCAAGAGGATCCCCAAGAGTCCTCAAGGTCTTTGGGTGTCCCCAATAGTCCCCAAGAGCTTTAGGTGTCACCAAGAGTCCCCAAGGCCATTGGGTGTCACCAAGAGCTTTGGGTGTCACCAAGAGGGTCCCTAAATGTCCCCAAAGCCATAGGGTGTCACTAAGAGGGTCCCCAAGAGTCCTCAAGGCCATTGGGTGTCCCCAAGAGCTTTGGGTGTCACCAAGAAGGTCCCCAAATGTCCCCAAGAGTCCCCAAGAGTTTTGGGTGTCATCAAGAGTCCCCAAGAGTCCCCAAGGCCCTTGGGTGTCCCCAAGAGTCCCCAAGAGCTTTGGGTGTCACCAAGAGGGACCCTAAATGTCCCCAAAGCCATAGGGTGTCCCCAAGAGCTTTGGGTGTCACCAAGAGTCCCCAAGAGTCCCCAAGGCCATTGGGTGCCCCCAAGAGCTTTGGGTGTCATCAAGAGAGTCCCCAAGGGTCCCCAAAGGTCCCCAAGCGCTTTGGGTGTCCCCAAGAGCTTTGGGTGTCACCAAGAGACCCCAAGAGTCTCCAAGGCCATTGGGTGTCACCAAGAGTCCCCAAGAGTCTCCAAGAGCTTTGGGTGTCCCCAATAGTCCCCAAGACCATTGGGTGTCCACAAGAGCTTTGGGTGTCACCAAGAGACCCCAAGAGTCCCCAAGGCCATTGGGTGTCCCCAAGAGTCCCCAAGAGCTTTAGGTGTCACCAAGAGTCCCCACGGCCATTGGGTGTCCCCAAGAGCTTTGGGTGTCACCAAGAGGATCCCCAAATGTCCCCAAGAGTCCCCAAGTCTGTAGGGTGTCCCCAAGAGTCCCCAAGAGTCCTCAAGGCCATTGGGTGTCCCCAACAGCTTTGGGTGTCACCAAGAGAACCCAAGAGTCCCCAGGGCCATTGGGTGTCACCAAGAGCTTTGGGTGTCACCAAGAGGATCCCCAAGAGTCCCCAAGGCCACTGGGTGTCACCAAGAGCTTTGGGTGTCACCAAGAGGATCCCCAAGAGTCCTCAAGGTCTTTGGGTGTCCCCAAGAGTCCCCAAGAGCTTTGGGTGTCCCCAAGAGTCCCCAAGGCCATTGGGTGTCCCTAAGAGCTTTGGGTGTCACCAAGAGGATCACCAAGAGTCCCCAAGAGCTTTGGGTGTCACCAAGAGACCTCAAGAGTCCGCAAGGCCATTGGGTGTCCCCAAGAGTCCCCAAGAGTCCTCAAGGCCATTGGGTGTGCCCAAGAGCTTTGGGTGTCACCAAGAGACCCCAAGAGTCCTCAATGCCATTGGGTGGCCCCAAGAGTCCCCAAGAGCTTTGGGTGTCACCAAGAGACCCCAAGAGTCCTCAAGGCCATTGGGTGTCACCAAGAGTCCCCAAGAGTTTCCAAGGCCATTGGCTGTCCCCAAGAGCTTTGGGTGTCACGAAGGACCCCAAGAGTCCCCAAGAGTCCCCAAGAGCTTTGGGTGTCACCAAGAGACCCCAAGAGTCCTCAAGGCCATTGGGGGTCACCAAGAGCTTTGGGTGTCACCACGAGGGACCCTAGATGTCCCCAAAGCCATAGGGTGTCCCCAAGAGCTTTGGGTGTCACCAAGAGTCCCCAAGAGTCCCCAAGGCCATTGGGTGCCCCCAAGAGCTTTGGGTGTCATCAAGAGAGTCCCCAAGGGTCCCCAAAGGTCCCCAAGAGCTTTGGGTGTCCCCAAGAGCTTTGGGTATCACCAAGAGACCCCAAGAGTCTCCAAGGCCATTGGGTGTCACCAAGAGTCCCCAAGAGTCTCCAAGAGCTTTGGGTGTCCCCAATAGTCCCCAAGACCATTGGGTGTCCACAAGAGCTTTGGGTGTCACCAAGAGACCCCAAGAGTCCCCAAGGCCATTGGGTGTCCCCAAGAGCTTTGGGTGTCACCAAGAGGATCCCCAAATGTCCCCAAGAGTCCCCAGGTCTGTAGGGTGTCCCCAAGAGACCCCAAGAGTCCTCAAGGCCATTGGGTGTCACCAAGAGCTTTGGGTGTCACCAAGAGGGACCCTAAATGTCCCCAAAGCCATAGGGTGTCCCCAAGAGTCCCCAAGGCCATTGGGTGTCACCAAGAGGGTCCCCAAGAGTCCTCAAGGTCTTTGGGTGTCCCCAAGGGTCCCCAAGAGCCCGAAGGCCATTGGGTGTCCCCAAGAGTCCCCAAGAGCTTTAGGTGTCACCAAGAGTCCCCAAGGCCATTGGGTGTCCCCAAGAGCTTTGGGTGTCACCAAGAGGGTCCCCAAAGGTCCCCAAGAGTCCCCAAGTTTGTAGGGGTCCCCAAGAGTCCTCAAGGCCATTGGGTGTCCCCAAGAGCTTTGGGTGTCACCAAGAGGATCCCCAAGAGTCCTCAAGGTCTTTGGGTGTCACCAAGAGTCACCAAGAGTCCCCAAGGTGTCCCCAAGGCCATTGGGTGTCCCCAAGAGCTTTGGGTGTCACCAAGAGTGTCCCCAAACATCCCCAAGTGTCCCCAAGCCCGTAGGGTGTCCCCAACGATCCCCAAGACCCCAGAGCTCTTTGGTCACCCCCAAACGTCCCCCCAAGTGTCCCCAACGTCCTCACCGGCCACCAGGGGCTCCCCGAATTTGTTGCCGTAGTCGCTGGCGCCGTCGCTGGCGCCGATGGCAACTTCCAGGGGGCGCGCGAAGGTTTTGGGGTACGGCAGCGCCGCGTCCTCCCAGGGCAGCTCGTAACCTGGGGGACCCCAAGTTTGGGGGGGCGTTAGAGAGATTTTGGGGTTCACAAGGTTTGGGGGGGTCCCTGGGGGTGGGGGGAGCCAGATTTGGGGGGAAATGGGGAGATTTGGGGGTGCACAAGGTTTGGGGGTTCACAAGGTTTGGGGGGTCCCATAGGTGGGGGAACCGCAAGTTTGGGGGGAAATGGGGAGATTTGGGGGTTCACAAGGTTTGGGGGGGTCCCTGGGGTTGGGGAGACCCAGATTTAGGGGAAAATGGGGGAGATATGGGGGTGCACAAGGTTTGGGGGTTCACAAGGTTTGGGGGGGGTCCCATAGGTGGGGGGAACGTGGGTTTGGGGGGAAATGGGGAGATTTGGGGGTTCACAAGGTTTGGGGGGTCCCTGTAGGTTTTGGGGTCCCCAGGAGGTTGGGGAGATGTTGGGGGGTCCCTGGGTGGGAATTTGGGGTCCCCTGTAGGTTTTGGGGTCCCCAGGAGCTCTGGGTGGATATTGGGGGGTCCCTGAGGATAATTTGGGGTCCTATTGGATTTTGGGGTCCCCTGTAGGTTTTGGGGTCCCCAGGAGCTCTGGGGTGATATTGGGGGGTCCCTGGGTGGGAATTTGGGGTCCCATTGGGTTTTGGGGTCCCTGGGTGGGAATTTGGGGTCCCATTGAGTGTCAGGGTCCCCCGAATGTTTAGAGGTCCCTGTGGGTTTTGGGGTCCCCAGTAGGTTCCCATAGGTGGGGGGACCCCAAGTTTGGGGGGAAATGGGGAGATTTGGGGGTTCACAAGCTTTGGGGGTTCAGGGAGGTTTGGGGGTTCCCATAGGTGGGGGGAACGCGGGTTTGGGGGCAAATGGGGAGATTTGGGGGTTCACAAGGTTTGGGGGGGTCCCTGGGGGTGGGGGGACCCAGATTTGGGGGGAAATGGGGGAGATTTGGGGTACACAAGGTTTGGGGGTTCAGGGGAGTTTGGGGGTTCCCATAGGTGGGGGGAACGCGGGTTTGGGGGCAAATGGGGAGATTTGGGGGTTCACAAGGTTTGGGGGGGTCCCTGGGGGGGGGGGGACACCCAGATTTGGGGGGAAATAGGGAGATTTGGGGTACACAAAGTCTGGGGGTTCACAAGGTTTGGGGGGGTCCCTGGGGGTGGGGGGGCCCAGATTTGGGGGGAAATGGGGAGATTTGGGGTACACAAGGTTTGGGGGTTCAGGGGAGTTTGGGGGTTCCCATAGGTGGGGGGACCCGAAGTTTGGGGGACATTAGAGAGATTTGGGGGTTCAGGGGGGTTTGGGGGTCCCATAGGTGGGGGGGCCCAGATTTGGGGGGAAATGGGGGAGATTTGGGGGTTCACAAGGTTTGGGGGTTCAGGGGAGTTTGGGGGGTCCCATAGGTGGGGGGAACGCGGGTTTGGGGGCAAATGGGGAGATCTGGGGGTTCACAAGGTTTGGGGGTTCAGGGGGGTTTGGGGGTTCCCATAGTGGGGGGGACCCGGATTTGGGGGGAATTGGGGAGATTTGGGGGTTCACAAGGTTTGGGGGGGGTCCCTGGGGGTGGGGGGACCCAGATTTGGGGGGAAATGGGGAGATTTGGGGGTTCACAAGGTTCGGGGGTTCAGGGGAGTTTGGGGGGTCCCATAGGTGGGGGGAAGGCGGGTTTGGGGCGAAATGGGGAGATTTGGGGGTTCACAAGGTTTGGGGGGACCCTGAGGTTCTGGGGGGTCCTGGGGTTGGGGGACCCCAGATTTGGGGGGAAATGGGGGAGATTTGGGGTGCACAAGGTTTGGGGGTTCAGGGGGGTTTGGGGGGTCCCATAGGTGGGGGGACCCCAAGTTTGGGGGGGAATGGTGAGATTTGGGGGTTCACAAGGTTTGGGGGGTCCCATAGGTGGGGGGAATGCAGGTTTGGGGGGAAATGGGGAGATTTGGGGATTCACAAGGTTTGGGGGGTCCCTGTAGGTTTTGGGGTCCCCAGGAGCTTTGGGGTGATATTGGGGTGTCCCTGGGTGGGAATTTGGGGTCCCATTGGGTTTTGGGGTCCCATTGAGTTTCATGGTCCCGTTGGCTTTTGGCATCTCCAGGAGCTTTGGGACAACTTGGGGTCTCCCCGGTGAATTTTGGGGTGAGTTTAAGGCGATTTTGGGGTCTGGCAGAGTTTTGGGGTCCCATTGGGTTTTGGGGAGATACTGGGGGGTCCCCGGGTGGGAATTTGGGGTCCCATTGGGTTTTGGGGTCCCATTGAGTTTCATGGTCCCGTTGGCTTTTGGCATCTCCAGGAGCTTTGGGACAACTTGGGGTCTCCCCGGTGAATTTTGGGGTGAATTTAAGGCGATTTTGGGGTCTGGCAGAGTTTTGGGGTCCCCAGGAGCTTTGGAGTGATATTGGGGTGTCCTGGGTGGGAATTTGGGGTCCCATTGGGTTTTGGGGTCCCATTGAGTTTCATGGTCCCGTTGGGTTTTGGCATCTCCAGGAGCTTTGGGACAACTTGGGGTCTCCCCGGTGAATTTTGGGGTGAATTTAAGGCGATTTTGGGGTCCGGGGCAGTTTTGGGGTCCCCCCCGGGGGTGTATTTTGGGGTCCCCTCACCGGGCAGCAGCAGTTGGCCGAAGCTGTACCCCGCGGTGCCGGCGATGACGTGGGCGCCGCGGCCGGCGCATTGGACGTCGCGGATGCGCCCGCCCGTCCCGGTGGTGGCACCGGCGAATGGGGCGACGGCTACAAGGAGAGGGGGCGTGGTCTCGTTAGGACACGCCCACCCGCTGGCCACGCCCATAGCCCCCAAGCCCCGCCCACTCGGCACCCACCGGTGGGGAAGTTGTGGGTCTCGGCGGTGAAGGTGACGTGGCGGGTGGAGGTGACGGGGACCATGGGGCTGGGCCGGGTGGGGTCGCGGGGGCACAAGGTGGTGACGGTGACACCGCGGATGGCGCTGGGGGGACAATGGGGGTCAATGGGGGTGATGGCACCACATGCCATGGTCACCCATGGGTGGTGGCATCACCCAAACTCAATGTCATGGTCACCCATGGGTGGTGGTATCACCCAAAGTTCATGCCATGGTCAACTGGGGTTGGTGGCATCACCCAAACTTCATGTCATGGTCAACTGGGGTTGGTGGCATCATCCAAACTCAATGTCATGGTCACCCATGGGTGGTGGTATCACCCAAACTTCATGTCATGGTCAACTGGGGTTGGTGGCATCACCCAAAATCAATGTCATGATCAACTGGGGTTGGTGGCATCACCCACTGTCTATGTCATGGTCAACTGGGGTTGGTGGCATCACCCAATGTCTATGTCATGGTCACCCATGGGTGGTGACATCACCCAAAGTTCATGTCATAGTCAACTGGGGATGGTGGCATCACCCAAACTCAACGTCATGGTCACCCATGGGTGGTGGCATCACCCAAAGTTCGTGTCATGATCAACTGGGCTTGGTGGCATCACCCAATGTCTATGTCATGGTCACCCATGGGTGGTGCCATCACCCAAACTCAATGTCATGGTCACCCATGGGTGATGGCATCACCCAAAGTTCATGTCATGATCAACTGGGGTTGGTGGCATCACCCAAACTCAATGTCATGGTCAACTGGGGTTGGTGGCATCACCCAAACTCAATGTCATGGTCACCCATGGGTGGTGGCATCACCCAAAGTTCATGTCATGATCAACTGGGGTTGGTGGCATCACCCAAACTCAATGTCATGGTCAACTGGGGTTGGTGGCATCACCCAATGTCTATGTGATGGTCACCCATGGGTGGTGGCATCACCCAAACTCAATGTCATGGTCACCCATGGGTGGTGGCATCACCCAAACTTCATGTCATGATCAACTGCGGTTGGTGGCATCATCCAAACTCAATGTCATGGTCAACTGGGCTTGGTGGCATCACCCAAACTCAATGTCATGGTCACCCATGGGTGGTGCCATCACCCAATGTCTATGTCATGGTCACCCATGGGTGGTGGCATCACCCAAAGTTCATGTCATGGTCAACTGGGGTTGGTGGCATCACCCAAACTCAATGTCATGGTCAACTGGGGTTGGTGGCATCACCCAATGTCTATGTCATGGTCACCCATGGGTGGTGCCATCACCCAATCTCTATGTCATGGTCACCCATGGGTGGTGACATCACCCAAAGTTCATGTCATGGTCACCCATGGGTGGTGCCATCACCCAATGTCTATGTCATGGTCACCCATGGGTGGTGACATCACCCAATGTCTATGTCATGGTCACCCATGGCTGGTGGCATCACCCAAAGTTCATGTCATGATCAACTGGGGTTGGTGGCATCACCCAAACTCAATGTCATGGTCAACTGGGGTTGGTGGCATCACCCAATGTCTATGTGATGGTCACCCATGGGTGGTGGCATCACCCAAACTCAATGTCATGGTCACCCATGGGTGGTGGTATCACCCAAAGTTCATGTCATGATCAACTGGGGTTGATGGCATCACGCAAAGTTCGTGTCATGATCAACTGGGGTTGGTGGCATCACCCAAACTCAATGTCATGGTCACCCATGGGTGGTGGTATCACCCAAACTTCATGTCATGGTCAACTGGGGTTGGTGCCATCACCCAATCTCTATGTCATGGTCACCCATGGGTGGTGACATCACCCAAAGTTCATGTCATGGTCACCCATGGGTGGTGCCATCACCCAATGTCTATGTCATGGTCACCCATGGGTGGTGACATCACCCAATGTCTATGTCATGGTCACCCATGGCTGGTGGCATCACCCAAAGTTCATGTCATGATCAACTGGGGTTGGTGGCATCACCCAAACTCAATGTCATGGTCAACTGGGGTTGGTGGCATCACCCAATGTCTATGTGATGGTCACCCATGGGTGGTGGCATCACCCAAACTCAATGTCATGGTCACCCATGGGTGGTGGTATCACCCAAAGTTCATGTCATGATCAACTGGGGTTGATGGCATCACGCAAAGTTCGTGTCATGATCAACTGGGGTTGGTGGCATCACCCAAACTCAATGTCATGGTCAATGGGGGTGGTGGCATCACCCAAACTCAATGTCATGGTCAACTGGGGTTGGTGGCATCACCCAATGTCTACGTCATGGTCACCCAAGGGTGGTGACATCACCCAAAGTTCATGTCATGGTCAATTGGGGTGGTGCCATCACCCAACGTCTACGTCATGGTCACCCACGGGTGACGCCACCCCATGGGTGGTGTCCCCCGGGTGTCACCTGCTGTTGTCACAGAACTTGATGACGTTGTTGGGGTTGGACGAGCTCTGGGTTCCCATGATGCTCTGGAACAGCGTCTGGGGTTCCGCCCGCCCGTCAACCACCAAGCGCCCCTTGAAGAACCAATGGCGGCTGTGCTCGCTGGGACAGGGGACAGGGACGTCAGCTGGGACATGGGGACAGGGGACATGGGGACATGGGATATGGGGACAGGGGGATGGGGGGACATGGGGATATGGGGATATGGGGACAGGGGGATATGGGGACAGGGGGACAAGGGGACATGGGGACAGGGGGACATGGGGATATGGGGATATGGGGATGGGGGGACATGGGGATATGGGACAGGGGGACATGGGGACATGGGGACAGGGGGATATGGGGACATGGCGATATGGGGACATGGGGACAGGGGGACAGGGGGATATGGGGACATGGGGACAGGGGGATATGGGGACATGGGGACAGGGGACGTGGGGACATGGGGACATGAGGACAGGGGGATATGTGGATATGGGGACATGGGGACATGGGGACATGGGATATGGGGACGTGAGGACAGGGGACATGGGGACATGGGGACATGGGGACAGGGGGATATGGGATATGAGGACGGGGGACAGGGGGACACGGGGACATGGGGACAGGGGGACATGGGGATATGGGTACATGGGGACAGGGGACATGGGGACACGGGGACATGGGGACAGAGGGACAGGGGGATATGGGACATGGGGACATGGGGGGACATGGGGACATGGGGACGGGGGACATGGGGACAGGGGGATATGGAGACATGGGGATATAGGGACAGGGGGATATGGGGACATGGGGATATGGGGACATGGGGACATGGGGATATAGGGACAGGGGGATATGGGGACATGGGGATATAGGGACAGGGGGATATGGGGACATGGGGATATGGGGACGGGGGGACTGGGGACAGGGGGACATGGGGATAGGGGGACAGGGGGATATGGGGACATGGGGACAGGGGGACATGGGGACATGGCGACATGGGATATGGGGACATGGGGATACAGGGACATGGGACAGGGGGAAGGGGGATATGGGGACAGGGGGACATGGGGATATGGAGATATGGGGACAGGTGGATATGGGGACAGGGGGACATGCGGGCTGTGTGTTCAGGATGGTTTGGGGGCTCAGGGGGCTGGGCACCCTTGGGCACCCTTGGGGACACTGGGGACGTTGGGGACGCTGGGGACACCTGTTGGACTGCGCCAGGTCGAACAGCTCCACCGAGGTCGGGTCCCTCCCGGCCTCGCGGAACAGGCGGCTGTAGAACCGCAGGTCCCAGGGGTCGAACGCCAGACCTGGGGCAGGGACACAGGGGACAGTGTGGGACACCCCCATGTCACATATCCCCATGTCCCCCTGTCCCCATATCCCATAACTCCATGTCCCCATATCCCCATGTCCCCATGTCCCCCTGTCCCCCTGTTCCCATATCCCCATGTCCCCATGTCCCTATGTCCCCATATCCCCATGTCCCCATGTCCCCATGTCCCTATGTCCCCATGTGCCATATTCCTATGTCCCCATGTCCCCTGTCCCTATATCTCCATATCCCCATGTCCCCCTTTCCCCATGTCCCCATGTCCCCCTGTCCCCATATCCCATGTCCCCTGTCCCCATGTCCCCATGTCCCCCTGTTCCCATATCCCCATATCCCCATGTCCCCGTGTCCCCATGTCCCCATATCCCCATATCCCCATGTCCCCCTGTCCCCATGTCCCCCTGTCCCCATGTCCCCCTGTCCCCATATCCCCATGTCCCCATGTCTTCATGTCCCCCTGTCCCCCTTTCCCCATATCCCTATGTCCCCATATCCCCCTGTCCCCATATCCCCATGTCCCCATGTCCCATATCCCCATGTCCCTATGTCCCCATGTCCCCATGTCCCCATGTCCCCCTGTCCCCATATCCCCATGTCCCCCTGTCCCCATATCCCACTGTCCCGATGTCCCCATATCCCCCTGTCCCCCTGTCCCCCTGTCCCCATGTCCCCATGTCCCCCTGTCCCATGTTCCCATATCCCCATGTCCCCCTGTCCCCATATCCCCATGTCCCCATGTCCCTCTGTCCCCATGTCCCCATGTCCCATATCCCCATGTCTCCATGTCCCCAATATCCCCACTTCCCCCCAATGTCCCCAGTGTCCCCATTGTCCCCTCACCCAGCTCCCGATTGGCCTCCTCCAGCGCCTCCTCCCCCCTGCCCAGGACGTCGATGACGGTGACGGGGACGGGGGACACGGGGACGTCGAAGGTGACAAGTGGCTCCGGGTACAGCTGCTCCGTCACCGGGTCCCTCAGCGCCCGGCCCAGCGCCAGCTCCGCCCCCGCCGGGATGGGACCCGCGAACTGGGGACGGGGACACGGTCACTGTCACACCCCATATGGAGGGGACACCAGGGGACACCCCAGGGGACAACAGGGACACCGCGGATGGCGCTGGGGGGACAATGGGGGTCAACGGGGGTGATGGCACCACATGCCATGGTCACCCATGGGTGGTGGCATCACCCAAACTCAATGTCATGGTCACCCATGGGTGGTGGCATCACCCAAAGTTCATGTCATGATCAACTGGGGTTGGTGGCATCACCCAAACTCAATGTCATGGTCACCCATGGGTGGTGGCATCACCCAAAGTTCATGTCATGATCAACTGGGCTTGGTGGCATCACCCAAACTCAACGTCATGGTCAACTGGGGTTGGTGGCATCACCCAATGTCTATGTCATGGTCACCCATGGGTGGTGGCATCACCCAAAGTTCATGTCATGATCAACGGGGGTTGGTGGCATCATCCAAACTCAATGTCATGGTCACCCATGGGTGGTGGCATCACCCAAACTTCATGTCATGATCAACTGGGCTTGGTGGCATCACCCAAAGTTCATGTCATGGTCAGCTGGGGTTGGTGGCATCACCCACTGTCTATGTCATGGTCACCCATGGGTGGTGGCATCACCCAAACTCAATGGTGTGGTCACTGGGGATGGGGACACGGTCACTGTCACCCCCCCTGTATGGAGGGGACACCGGGGGACACCCAGGGGGACAACAGGGACATGGGGACACAAGGGATGGGGGAGCCCCTGGGGACAATGGGAGCCCAAGGGACAGTTGGGGACACCAGGAACGTGGGGACACCAGGGACATGGAGACACCAGGGACATGGGGACACCCATGGACAGTTGGGGACACCAGGGACATGGGGACACCAGGGACATGGGGACACCCATGGACAGTTGGGGACACCAGGGACATGGGGACACCCAAGGACAGTTGGGGGCACCCAAGGACAGTTGGGGACACCAGGGACATGGGGACACCCAAGGACAGTTGGGGACACCAGGGACATGGGGACACTGGGACATGGGGACACGAGGGGACACACAGGGACAGGGGGACACCAGGGACAGGGGGACACCAGGGACAGACACGGTGAGGGAGTTCTTGGGGACACCAGGACCCGCAGGGACAGTTTGGGACAGGGGGACCCACAGGACAGCCCATGTCCCCCTGTCCCCCTGTCCCCATGTCCCCATATCCCCATGTCCCCCTGTCCCCATATCCCCCTGTCCCCATGTCCCCATGTCCCATATCCCCCTGTCCCCATAACTCCCTGTCCCCATGTCCCCATGTCCCATATCCCCATGTCCCCCTGTCCCTGTCGCTGTCCCCCTGTCCCCATGTCCCCCTGTCCCCATGTCCGCATGTCCCCATGTCCCATGTCCCATGTCCCCTTGTCCCCATGTCCCCATGTCCCATGTCCCCCTGTCCCCATGTCCCTATACCCCCATGTCCCATACCCCCATGTCCCCCTGTCCCCATATCCCCCTGTCCCCATGTCCCATGTCCCATATCCCCATATCCCCATGTCCCCATGTCCCTATATCCCCATGTCCCATATCCCCATGTCCCCCTGTCCCCATGTCCCCCTGTCCCCATATCCCCATATCCCCATGTCCCCATGTCCCCATATCCCCCTGTCCCCATATCCCCTTGTCCCCATATCCCCATATCCCCATGTCCCATATCCCCCTGTCCCCATGTCCCCCTGTCCCCATGTCCCATGTCCCTGTCCCCTGTCACCTCCAGCAGGACCCTGCGGCTCCGTTCCAGTCTCTGTACTGGTTCCAGTCCGGCCGCCCGGCACAGGGACACGGCGTTGGTGGAGGCGGCCGTGGTCACCCCCAGCCTGGGGACACGGGCACCCATGGGACCCCCATGGCACCCACGGGACCCTCATGGCACCCACGGGACCCGCATAGCACCCACGGGACCCCCATGGCACCCACAGGACCCCCATGGCACCCACGGGTCCCTCATAGCACCAATGGGAGCCCCATGGCACCCAAGGGACCCTCATGGCACCCATGGGACCCCCATGGCACCCACAGGACCCCCATGACATCCATGGGACCCCCAGAGCACCCACAGGACCCCCATAGCACCCACAGGACCACAATAGCACCCATGGGACCCCCACAGCACCCACGGGACCCCCATAGCACCCATAGGACCCCCATGACACCCATGGGACACCCATAGCAGCCACAGGACCACAATAGCACCCATGGGACCCCCACAGCACCCACGGGACCCCCATAGCACCCATAGGACCCACATGACACCCATGGGACACCCATAGCAGCTACAGGACCCCCACGGCACCCACGGGACCCCCATGGCACCCATGGGACACCCATAGCAGCCACAGGACCACAATAGCACCCATGGGACCCCCACGGGACCCCCATAGCACCCATAGGACCCCCATGACACCCATGGAACCTCCATAGTACAAATGGGACCCACATGGCACCCATGGGATCCCCACGGCACCCACGGGACCCCCATAGCACCCACGGGACCCCCATGGCACCCATGGGACCCCCATGGCACCCACGGGTCCCTCATAGCACCCATAGGACCCCCATGACACCCATGGGACCCCCAGAGCACCCACAGGACCCCCACGGCACCCACGGGACCCCCATGGCACCCACAGGACCCCCATAGCACCCACGGGACCCCCATGGCACCCACGGGACTCTCATAGCACCCACGGGACCCCCATGGCACCCACGGGACCCTCATGGCACCCACAGGACCCCCATGGCACCCACGGGTCCCTCATAGCACCAATGGGAGCCCCATGGCACCCACGGGACCCCCATAGCACCCACGTGACCCCCACGGCACCCACGGGACCCTCATAGCACCCACAGGACCCCCATGGCACCCACGGGTCCCTCATAGCACCAATGGGAGCCCCATGGCACCCACGGGACCCCCATAGCACCCACGTGACCCCCACGGCACCCACGGGACCCTCATAGCACCCACAGGACCCCCATGGCACCCACGGGTCCCTCATAGCACCAATGGGAGCCCCATGGCACCCACGGGACCCTCATGGCACCCATGGGACCCTCATGGCACCCATGGGACCCCCACGGCACCCACGGGACCCCATAGCACCCATAAGACCCCCATGGCACCCATAGGACCCCCATGACACCCATGGAACCTCCATAGTACCCATGGGACCCACATGGCACCCATGGGACCACCACGGCACTCATGGGACCCCCAGGACCCACCCAGTCCCCCCCAAGAACCCATAGGGACCCAAATAGCACCCACGGGACACCCATGGCACCAATGGGACCCCCATAGCACCCATGGGACCGCCATGGCACCCACGGGACCCCCATAGCACCAATGGGACCCTCGTAGCACCCATGGGACCCCCAAGGCACCCATGGGACCCCCATAGCACCCACGGGATCCCCAGGACCCCTCCAGTCCCCCCAGCACCCATAGGGACCCAAATAGCACCAATGGGACCCCCACGGCACCCATGGGACCCCCCTAGCACCCACGAGACACTCATAGCAACCATAGGACCCCCACGGCACCCATGGGTCCCTCATAGCACCCACAGGACCCCCATAGCACCCATGAGACCCCCCCCATCCATGGGGACTCCCCAGCCCCCCATAGCACCCATAGCCCCCTATAGCACCCATAGCCCCACATAGCACCCATGGGACCCCCATAGGGACCCTCTCCCACCCATAGTGACCCCCCATAGCCCCCATGGGACCCCCCCATCCATAGGGACTCCACAGCCCCCCATAGCACCCATAGCCCCCCATAGTACCCATAGCACCCAAGGCCCCCCCATAGCACCCATGGGACCCCCATAGCACCCATGGGACCCCCATAGGCACCCTCTCCCACCCATAGTCACCCCCCATAGCACCCATGGGACCCCCATAGCACCGATGGGATCCCCATAGGGACCCTCTCCCACCCATAGTCACCCCCCATAGCACCCATGGGACCCCCATAGCACCCATGGGACCCCCATAGGGACCCTCTCCCACCCATAGTGACCCCCCATAGCACCCATGGGACCCCCATAGGGACCCTCTCCCACCCATAGTGACCCCCCATAGCACCCATGGGACCCCCATAGGGACCCTCTCCCACCCATAGGGAACCCCCATAGCACCCATGGGACCCCCATAGCACCCATGGGACCCCCATAGGGACCCTCTCCCACCCATGGGACCCCCCATAGCACCCATGGGACCCCCATAGGGACCCTCTCCCACCCATGGGACCCCCATAGCACCCATGGGACCCCCATAGGGACCCTCTCCCACCCATAGTGACCCCCCATAGCACCCATGGGACCCCCATAGCACCCATGGGACCCCCATAGGGACCCTCGCCCACCCATAGTCACCCCCCATAGCACCCATGGGACCCCCATAGGGACCCTCTCCCACCCATAGTGACCCCCCATAGCACCCATGGGACCCCCATAGGGACCCTCTCCCACCCATAGTGACCCCCCATAGCACCCATGGGACCCCCATAGGGACCCTCTCCCACCCATAGTCACCCCCCATAGCACCCATGGGACCCCCACAGGGACCCTCTCCCACCCATAGTGACCCCCCATAGCACCCATGGGACCCCCATAGCACCCATGGGACCCCCATAGGGACCCTCTCCCACCCATAGGGAACCCCCATAGCACCCATGGGACCCCCATAGGGACCCTCTCCCACCCATAGTCACCCCCCATAGCACCCATGGGACCCCCATAGGGACCCTCTCCCACCCATGGGACCCCCATAGCACCCATGGGACCCCCATAGGGACCCTCTCCCACCCATGGGACCCCCCATAGCACCCATGGGACCCCCATAGGGACCCTCTCCCACCCATAGTGACCCCCCATAACACCCATGGGACCCCCATAGGGACCCTCTCCCACCCATAGTGACCCCCCATAGCACCCATGGGACCCCCATAGCACCCATGGGACCCCCATAGGGACCCTCTCCCACCCATAGGGAACCCCCATAGCACCCATGGGACCCCCATAGCACCCATGGGACCCCCATAGGGACCCTCTCCCACCCATGGGACCCCCCATAGCACCCATGGGACCCCCATAGGGACCCTCTCCCACCCATGGGACCCCCATAGCACCCATGGGACCCCCATAGGGACCCTCTCCCACCCATAGTGACCCCCCATAGCACCCATGGGACCCCCATAGCACCCATGGGACCCCCATAGGGACCCTCGCCCACCCATAGTCACCCCCCATAGCACCCATGGGACCCCCATAGGGACCCTCTCCCACCCATAGTGACCCCCCATAGCACCCATGGGACCCCCATAGCACCCATGGGACCCCCATAGGGACCCTCTCCCACCCATAGGGAACCCCCATAGCACCCATGGGACCCCCATAGCACCCATGGGACCCCCATAGGGACCCTCTCCCACCCCTGGGACCCCCCATAGCACCCATGGGACCCCCATAGGGACCCTCTCCCACCCATGGGACCCCCATAGCACCCATGGGACCCCCATAGGGACCCTCTCCCACCCATAGTGACCCCCCATAGCACCCATGGGACCCCCATAGCACCCATGGGACCCCCATAGGGACCCTCTCCCACCCATGGGACCCCCATAGCACCCATGGGACCCCCATAGGGACCCTCTCCCACCCATAGTGACCCCCCATAGCACCCATGGGACCCCCATAGCACCCATGGGACCCCCATAGCCCCCCTTACCGGGGCCCGATCTCCAGGAGCAGTTGGTGGCCGTGGGGCCTCAGGTGACTTTGGGGGGACACGTCGGCCCCGCCCCCCAGCGGGGACCCCAAGAGCCAGCGCAGCACCCGCAGTTGGGGGGGGCCGGGGGGGGCGGGGGCTGCACCCCAAAAACGGCACCGTCGGGGACCCGGAACACCCCAAAAACACCCGTGTCCCCATGTCCCCATGTCCCCCAAAACCCACCCGGACACCCCAAAACCCACCCATGGGATCCCCAGGGTCCTAAAACCCACGTCCCCCTGTCCCCATATCCCCCCCATTGTCCCTCCAATGTCCCCCCATTGTCCCCCCATTGCCCCCCCAATGTCCCCTTATTGTCCCCCCATTGTCCCCCCAATGTCCCCATTGTCCCCCCATTGTCCCCCATTGCCCCCCATTGTCCCCCCAATGTCCCCATTGTCCCCCCATTGTCCCCCATTGCCCCCCATTGCCCCCCATTGTCCCCCCAATGTCCCCCCATTGTCTCCCCATTGTCCCCCCATTGCCCCCCATTGTCTCCCCATGTCCCCCCAATGTCCCCCCATTGTCCCCTCATTGCCCCCATAATGTCCCCCCCATTGTCCCCCCATTGTCCCCCATTGTCCCCCCAATGTCCCCATTGTCCCCCACATTGCCCCCTATTGTCCCCCCATTGTCCCCCATTGTCCCCCCATTGT